>NC_069507.1:283500629-283503129 GCF_027579735.1 Bombina bombina | reverse complement strand
TGAGGGTGGCCGACACAGCGATGTCACGCTCGTGTCTCTGCTCCATTGGTCCTTTGGGAATGCACTTAACAGCCGATGTAAAGGAAAAAATATGTAAGAGAGAATTCATTGAATTGTTCTCCCTACTCCCTCTTGAGCAGTCCTTTGAGATTCCAGAGGATTCCAAAAAAGATGTTGCTAAGAAGGAGGAAGAAGAGAGGAAAAAACGCTATAGGAAATTGCCAAAAACATTTTCAAATTGGTTCCAAGCGTTTGTAATTTATGCAAGTGTTTTTTCGGGTAGGTTCCCGGATCAGGGTGAGGCGTTGTTTTGTTACCTGGATGAGGTAGCGGCTGCTCAGAGGACTTATGGGGGTATGGCGTGGTGGTCCTATGACGAGCAGTTCAGGCAGCGGCTTTCGGTGAAGCCGGATATGAGGTGGGACGACCGGGACATGGGCTTTCGGTCAGGAGCCGGTGGCTCTTCCAGCAGTGGGTCTCCGGCGTCCGTCAAAAAAGGATGTTGCTTTGCATACAACGACAAATTCTGTAAATGGGGAGCTGGCTGTAGGTTTCGGCACGAGTGCTCTGGGTGTGGGGGATCCCACCCCTATGTTAAGTGCTTTAAAAGGGGTAAGCCAGGAGGTTTAGGTGGCATGCCTGACAAAGGGGGCGACTCCGGTGATGCTAGGCGCAATGGAACCATGGCTCGCCCTGTACGCTAGGCGTCTGGGTTGTCGTGAGGAAGCGGCCTTGTTATGGCACGGCTTCCAGTTTGGTTTTGTGATTCCGTCACAGGGTGGGTGTACTGTTTTTCGGGGAAATTTGAAGTCGGCCCGTCTGTGGCCTGGCGTGGTCTTGGAAAAATTGGGTAAGGAGGTGTCCTTGGGGCGCATGGCTGGTCCATTTGAACGGCCTCCTATTGTGAATCTGAAGGTATCCCCGCTAGGAGTTGTTCCAAAACGTGAAAGTGGTAAATTCCGGTTGATCCACCATTTATCTTTCCCTAAAGGGGGATCGGTGAATGATGGCATCCCGCAGGAATTGTCTTCAGTCAAGTACGCGTCTTTCGATCAGGTGGTTAGTTTGGTGCGGGAGGCTGGCCCCTCCGCTTTGCTGGCTAAGATTGACATTGAGGCGGCTTTTCGGCTGTTGCCGGTGCACCCGACCTCGCACCATTTGTTGGGTTGCCGGGTAGACGACTGTTACTATGTTGACCTGTGTCTGCCCATGGGTTGCTCCATCTCATGTTCACTCTTTGAAAAATTTAGTACGTTTCTTGAATGGGTTATTGCCGAGCGAGCGGGCTTGTCATCATTGGTTCATTACCTTGATGATTTTTTGTTTGTGGGCCCGGCGGGGTCTGACGATTGTAGGCTTTTGCAGGAGGTTTGCTATATGGTCACGACTGAGTTTGGCGTGCCCATTGCGTTGGAAAAGTCTGAAGGCCCGGTGACATCTTTAGAATTTCTGGGTATTACCATTGATTCGGTGAACATGGAATGCAGGCTTCCCTGCTGTAAAGTGGTTGATTTGTTGGAAGTTATTGAACAATTTTTGCATGCAAAAAAGGTTACGCTTCGGGAAATGCAGTCGTTGGTGGGCAAGTTTAACTTTGCATGCAGAATTATCCCGATGGGGAGGGTTTTCTGTAGGAAGTTATCCTTGGCCACTGCCGGGGTTGTTAAACCGCATCATTTCATTCGGCTTCCCAAGGAGTTGAAGGATGATTTGCGTGTGTGGAGGCAATTTTTGTTGAGTTTTAATGGCTCAACTCTAATTCAGGCAGTCAGGATGTCCAATGAGGAGCTTGGGTTAGTGACTGATTCAGCGGGTGGTTGTGGCTTTGGCGCTTATTTTGGGGGTCATTTGTGCGCTGATCGGTGGCCCCCTGAATGGATTTCCCTGGGTTTGGTCAAGAACCTGGTGTTCTTAGAGCTATTCCCGATAGTAGTCTCTTTGTTTGTGTGGGAGGGTGACTTGAGCAATAAGGCCGTGGTTTTCTATTCGGACAACATGGGTGTCGTGTATGCATTGAATACTTTGTCAGCTAAGTCATTGCCTGTATTGAGATTGTTGCGAGTGCTGGTCTTGAGATGTTTGCAGCTGAACGTGTGCATTAAGGCTAAGCACATCCCGGGAGATTGTAATGCTATAGCAGATTCCTTATCTCGTTTTCAGTGGCAACTTTTTTGGGAGCTGGTCCCTCATGCAGATATGGAAGGTTGCCCGTGCCCAAGTTACCTGTGGCGCCTAGGAGTGGAAGACTGGCTGAGCTTGTAAAGGCTTCCCTTGCTCCAGGTACTTGGGCGGCTTATTCTAGAGTGTGGTGGGAGTGGGAACTTAGATTGGCTGGTAGAGCGGGGGAGGAGTTTGTATCAGATCTTACACCTTTTTTGTTGGATTGGATGGTGGAATGGGGTGTATCGAAGTTGTCCCATTCGGCGATGGACAGGCGGTTGGCAGCCTTGGCTTTCCGCTTTAAGTTATTAGGTCTGAGGGACATTACAAAAGAATTTTG
>NC_069507.1:283433129-283480629 GCF_027579735.1 Bombina bombina | reverse complement strand
CAAGTTAGTACAGGCACAATATTGTTTAATGCAACCAGTGCTAACAATAGCGCGCCACTTGTAATATGCGTACAAGTTAGTACAGGCACAATATTGTTTAATGCAACCAGTGCTAACACTAGCGCGCCACTTGTAATATGCGCACAAGTTAGTACAGGCACAATATTGTTTAATGCAACAAGTGCTAACAATAGCGCGCCACTTGTAATATGCGCACAAGTTAGCACAGGCACAATATTGTTTATCGTGACCAGTGGTAACAATAGTGCGCCACTTGTAATATGCGCACAAGTTAGCGCAGGCACAATATTGTTTATCATGATCAGTGCTAACACTAGCGCGCCACTTGTAATCTAGCCCTCTGTAGTTAGACTGAATAATGAGAATACAGGTGGCCCTCGTTTTACAACGGTTCAGAATAACAACCTTTTTTTCCAGTCATGTGACTGTTATTGAAAAGCATTGAGAAGCAGTGCATTTATTAAAATAGCCAGTAGGTGGAGCTGTCCGCTTGTGTTGCAGCCAAGCAAGCTGAAATTAATCAGTTTAACCAGACCTGAGCTATCGAGCAGCTTGCAAAGGAACACGATCTTCCTGTCTATAAATCAGTCCAGATTGGAATGCATAGAAAGAACTGTTTGCAGAAAAATGCAAGTGAAGTCTGTGTTGTGTGATTATTTTATTAGGTTTATAATGCTGTTTAGCAAATGTTTTTGTTCATTTAACTTAGTTTAATTATATATTCTGTATTGTGTGATTATTTTATTAGGTTTATAATGCTGTCTAGCATTTAAAGTCCTCATTTCAAAGCTTTAAAAATAATGTATTAGGTGTTACTTATGAGAGGGGCCTGGAACCTAACTCCCTCACTTCCCATTGACTTACATTATAAACTGGGTTTCAATTTACAACGGTTTCGATTTACAACCATTCCTTCTGGAACCTAACCCCGGCGTAGACTGAGGGCTACCTGTATATTACAGCATCCTACTGTGCACGGTGAATCTAATTAGTGAATGGGGGCTCCCTTGTCACACACAGCTGGTATCAGACTTACCTCCATAAGTTAGGATTCCCTGCCTGGATTTCAATATCAGTTTATCATCATCTTTCCTCCACTCGGCATTGTCCTTCACATGACAAGGCAGATCAATGCTCTTTCCTGTTTGTGCAAAGACTTTCATAGGCTCACAAAATACCAGAGAGAGGCCTAGAATAAAACAGAACAACACCTGAGTATATCTTGTGGGTGGCTAAGTCTCATGTCACAGACTGGCCAGGGAATATTATTCTCACATGTCTGGGGATGACCTTGCTAGATTGACGGAGCAGTTGGGGTTTTGGTCTAAGGAGGTCACAATGTCTAAAGTCTAATATAAAGTAATGAAGCTCTCTAGTATAGAGAATCTCACAGGGGAGAGTGAAGTTAACAGGAGAGCACTTTTCATTGATATAAATTCTCAGTTTGCAGCAATTACAAATGAATTTGGAAGGCTTTCACTAGAGTATGACTTGCATGTGCATTTATCTCTAGTTTAGTAATATTTATTTCTCCAACATTGGTGTGTCCGGTCCACGGTGTCATCCATTACTTGTGGGATATTCTCCTCCCCCACAGGGAAAGGCAAGGAGAGCACACAGCAAGAGCTGTCCATATAGTCCCTCCCAGGCTCCGCCCCCCCAGTCATTCTCTTTGCCGCTCTGAACAAGTAGCATCTCCTCGGGGATGGTGAGGAGTTTGTGGTGTTTAGTTGTAGTTTTTTATTCTTCTATCAAGTGTTTGTTATTTTAAAATAGTGCTGGTATGTACTATTTACTCTGAAACAGAAAGAGATGAAGAGTTCTGTTTGTGAGAGGAAGATGATTTTAGCAGCAGTAACTAAAATCGATTGCTGTTTCCACATAGGACTGTTGAGATGAAGTAACTTCAGTTGGGGGGAACAGTTTGCAGACTTTTCTGCTTAAGGTATGACTAGCCATATTTCTAACAAGACTGTGTAATGCTGGAAGGCTGTCATTTTCCCCTCATGGGGATCGGTAAGCCATTTTCTTAGTCTCAAACAGAATAAAGGGCTTATTATGGGCTATACACTGGTAGACACTCTTAAGGGCTAAATCGATTGCTTTATTTAAGTATTATTTGCAGTTTTAAGTTGTATTTCACACTTTTATAACATTGGGGAACGTTTTTTTACGTCAGGCACTGGTTTAGACACCTTCCCAGTCAGGAAGGGCCTTTCTCTGTAGTAGGCAGAGCCTCATTTTCACGCCATTACTGTGCAGTTACTTTTGAGTACAGTACATGCAGCTGCATGTGTGTGGGTCTGGAATCCACTAAAAACGTTCCTAGAAGGCTTCATTTGGTATCATATAACCCCCTGGGATTGGTGAAGTCGCAGCAAAGGCTGTAGCTGGGACTGTAAGGGGGTTAAAATTAAAAACGGCTCCGGTTTCCACATTTTAAGGGTTAACATCTTGAAAATTGGGGTATACTTTGAATGTATTAAGACACTGTGGTGAAAATTTGGTAAAGATTGGATAATTCCTTCATAGTTTTTCACATATTCAGTAATAAAGTGTGCCCTGTTTAAAATTTAAAGAGACAGTAACGGTTTTGTTTTAAAACGGTTTTTGTGCTTTATTAACCAGTTTAAGCCTGTTTAACATGTCTGTACCTTCAGATAGATCATGTTCTGTATGTATGGTAGCCAATGTGGTTCCCCCTTCAAATATAGTGTGATAATTGTGCCATAGCGTCCAAACAAAGTAAGGACAGTACTGTCACAAATTGTAAAGTTGCCCAGGATGATTCCTCAGATGAAGGAAGTAGACATAGTTCTACATCATCTCCTTCTGTGTCTATACCAGTTATGCCCGCGCAGGCGACCCCTAGTACTTCTAGCGCGCCAATGCTTGTTACTATGCAGTAATTGACGGCAGTAATGGATAACTCCATAGCTAATATTTTATCCAAAATGCCAGCATTTCAGAGAAAGCGCGATTGCTCTGTTTTAAACACTGTAGAGCAGGAGGGCGCTGATGATAATTTTTCTGTCATACCCTCACACCAATCTGAAGTGGCAGTGAGGGAGGGTTTGTCAGATGGGGAAATTTCTGATACAGGAAGAATTTCTCAACAGGCAGAACCTGATGTTGTGACATTTAAATTTAAATTAGAGCATCTCCGCGCATTACTTAAGGAGATGCTATCTACTCTGGATGATTGTGACAATCTGGTCAACCCAGAAAAATTGTGCAAGATGGACAGTTCCTTGAGGTCCCGGTGCACCCTGATGCTTTTCCGATACCTAAACGGGCGGCGGACATAGTGAATAAGGAGTGGGAGAAGCCAGGCATACCTTTTGTCCCTCCTCCTATATTTAAGAAATTGTTCCCTATGGTCGACCCCAGGACGGACACATGGCAAACAGTCCCTAAGGTCGAGGGAGAGTTTTCTACTCTAGCCAAGCGCACGACCATTCCTATTGAGGACAATTGTGCTTTCAAAGATCCTATGGATAAAAAATTGGAGGGTTTGCTTAAAAAGATTTTTGTACAGCAAGGTTACCTCCTTCAACCTATTTCGTGCATTATTCCTGTCACTACAGCGGCGTGGTTCTGGTTCGAGGAACTGGAAAAGTCGATCAGTAGGGAGACTCCGTATGAGGAAGTCATGGACAGAATTTACGCACTTAAGTTAGCTAATTCCTTTATTTTAGACGCCGCTTTGCAGTTAGCGAGGTTAGCGGCAAAAAAAAAATAAAAAAAAATAAAAAAAAATCAGGGTTTACAATTGTGACGCGCAGAGCGCTCTGGCTAAAGTCTTGGTCAGCGGATGTATCTTCCAAGACAAAATTGCTTAATATCCCTTTCAAAGGTAAGACCCCTTTTGGGCCAGAATTGAAAGAGATTATTTCAGACATCACTGGGGGAAAGGGCCATGCCCTCTCACAAGATAAACCTTTCAAGGCTAAGAATAAGTCCAATTTTCGTTCCTTTCGCAATTTCAGGAACGGACCGGCTTCCAACTCGGCAGCCTCTAGACAAGAGGGTAACGCTTCCCAGACTAAACCAGCTTGGAAATCAATGCAAGGCTGGAACAAGGGTAAACAGGCCAAGAAGCCTGCTGCTGCTACCAAGACAGCATGAAGAGGTAGCCCCCGATCCGTAACCGGATCTAGTAGGGGGCAGACTCTCTCTTTGCTCAGGCTTGGGCAAGAGATGTTCAGGATCCCTGGGCACTAGAAATAGTCTCTCAGGGTTATCTTCTAGAATTCAAGGAACTACCCCCAAGGGGAAGGTTCCAAATGTCTCACTTATCTTCAAACCAAGTAAAGAGACAGGCATTCTTACATTGTGTAGAAGACCTGTTAAAGATGGGAGTGATACACCCAGTTCCAACTGTGGAACAAGGTCAGGGGTTTTTCTCAAATCTGTTTGTAGTTCCCAAAAAAAGAGGGAACTTTCAGACCAATTCTGGATTTAAAAATTCTAAACAAATTTCTCAGAGTGCCATCGTTCAAAATGGAAACTATTCGAACGATTTTACCTACAATCCAGGAGGGTCAATTTATGCCTACCGTGGATCTAAAGGATGCGTATCTGCATATTCCTATCCACAAAGATCATCATCAGTTCCTAAGGTTCGCCTTTCTGGACAAACATTACCTATTGTAGCTCTCCCATTCGGACTAG
The DNA here is from genome assembly GCF_027579735.1 of Bombina bombina. Lineage (NCBI taxonomy): Eukaryota > Metazoa > Chordata > Amphibia > Anura > Bombinatoridae > Bombina > Bombina bombina. The sequence continues at coordinate 283,475,934 of NC_069507.1, read as the reverse complement.
CCACTGCTCCAAGGATTTTCACAAAGGTGCTCGGGTCCCTTCTAGCGGTTCTAAGACCCAGGGGCATTGCAGTGGCACCTTACTTGGACGACATCCTAATTCAAGTGTCGTCTCTTTCAAAGACAAAGGCTCACATAGATATTGTTCTAGCCTTTCTCAGATCTCACGGGTGGTAGGTGAACATAGAAAAAAGTTCCCCGTCTCCGTCAACAAGAGTCCCTTTCTTGGGAACAATAATAGATTCTTTAGAAATGAAGATTTTCCTGACAGATTGTTACGGTTACCCTTAGTCTCGCTGAGAGATGGACCGCTTAGTAGCCTGGATCCCTATTGCTAAAGAGGGGAGAAGCTGCTTTCCATAGTATTCTATATGAGTCTCGCAAATATAGAATAATCTCCCTTAGCTGCAGTACAGCTAGGATACCCTTCTGCCCACAAAAACGAGTCAACGCTGCGATTGAGGGTCAAACAAGAACTCAGGACTGGGATGCCCAGCCTGCTTTTTATTAAGGTTACATGCACACAGGGCACTCCCAGGGGGAGAGGGGGGGAAGCACAAAATCCCCCATCACACATTTAGATAGAGAGCACTGTCCTTTGACAGGCCACAATAGGATTATAGTACTTAAGATAACAAGTTTACAAGTTCATCTTATCAATTAGCAGTCTGGCTCCAGAGGTGATTAGACAATAGTTTCTAAAAGCTGAAAAAAAAAGAGTTAACTCTTTATGAAATGATACTTGTTACGGTTTTCTTGGAGCCCTTCTTAGGCGCTGGCTTGCTGGTTCAGGCATTGCTGCTGGGAAATAAGCTCTTCACAACAAAATAACGAATGCTTCTGTAACAGTGCTCCCTTTCTGTGGAACACTCTGGCAGACACGGTCTGACCCCTTTTCGGGGCAGACTAAGGCTGTCCAGACCGCTGGTTATGCGGGGCTGAGGTCGGTTTGTCTGGACAACCCGTCGGCGTTGCCATTCTGTTTCCCAGGTCTGTAAGTAATGGTGAAATTGAAGGGTTGCAACGATAAGCTCCAACGTAATAGCCTGCCGTTATCTCCAGAGACCCGGTTCAGCCACACCAACGGGTTATGGTCGGTGACCAGAGTGAACTCCTGACCATATAAATAGGGAGTCAATTTCTTTAATGCCCACACCAAAGCCAAACACTCCTTTTCGACCGCTGCATAGCTGACTTCGCGGGGCAGGAGCTTCCGGCTGATGTAGGCAACTGGATGCTCCCCTCCATCTTCGCCTACTTGGCTGAGGACGGCTCCCAGCCCGAACATGGAAGCATCTGTATGGACGATAAAACGTTTGTTAAGGGCTGGGGCCGCCAAGACAGGAGCGTTAATTAGAGCATTTTTGAGAGCCTGGAAAGCCGTTTCACAGTGGGGAGACCACAGGACCTGTCGAGGTAAGTTCTTCTTGGTCAAGTCAGTCAGGGGTTTGGCAAGTGTGCTGTAGTCTGGTACGAACCGTCTATAGTACCCTGCCGTGCCCAGGAAGGCTAGGACCTGAGTCTTAGTGATGGGGGTGGGCCAATTGGCGACAGCTTCTATTTTGGCCGGCTCTGGTCGCTGCTTTCCACACCCCACCCGGTGACCCAGGTACTGTACCTCGGCCATCCCAAAGTGGCATTTTTCTGGCTTCAGAGTCAGGCCAGCAGCCCGGATCTGATCCAGAACCATTCCCACATGAGCTAAGTGGTCCTCCCAGGACTCACTGTGGATCGCTATGTCGTCCAGGTAGGCGCAAGCAAAACTCTGGAAGCCATCCAGGAGCCTATCCACCAAGCGCTGGAATGTAGCTGGGGCATTCTTCATCCCAAACGGCATTACCCTAAACTGATATAAGCCGAATGGGGTGACGAATGCCGACTTGGGGATAGCCTCCGGGGCCAGGGGAATCTGCCAGTAACCTTTGCAGAGGTCAATAGTGGTCAGGTAATTTCCCCTGGCTATACGATCGAGTAGCTCGTCTACCCTGGGCATAGGGTAAGCGTCCGTCACGGTATTTTCATTGAGCCTCCGATAGTCTACGCAGAACCGGGTGGTCCCATCTTTCTTGGGCACCAAGACAACTGGGGAGGCCCAGGGACTATCGGAGGGCTCAATTACCCTGAGCTGGAGCATCTCATCGATCTCCTTCTTCATTCCTGCCCTAACTGCTTCGGGGATTCGGTACGGAGCCTGGCGCAAGGGAGCTTGTCCCGGAGTATCTACCTGGTGGGTGGTTAAAGTAGTGTACCCTGGCTTCGGGGAGAAGGTGAGGTGTTTGGACTGGAGGAGTTGGTTGAGCTGCTCCCTTTCAGTGGGGCTAAGTCGGTCCCCTATCTGAACCTGCGCCACTATACCTGTGGGGAGGCTCTTTTCTAATAGGTCTGGAATGGGTAAACTGTCGGGGTCTTCCTGAGGGGAACAACATACAGCCGTCACGTTCTCTGGTCGCTCAAAATATTCCTTGAGCATGTTTACATGGAATGTCTTTCTAAGATTGTTGTCGTGGCAGCTAGCTATCACATAAGTGGTGTCTCCCCTTTTCTCTACGATCTGGTAGGGACCCTGCCAGGATGCCTGCAATTTGTCTGTCTTCACCGGCTTAAGTACTAACACCTTTTGTCCTATGGTGAAGATTCTCTTTCGGGCCCCCCGATCGTACCATACTTTCTGTCTTCTCTGGGCCAACTGGAGATTAGCCCGCACGGATTTGGCTAATTGCTCCATTCGGTCCCTGAGTTCCAGCACGTATGGCACAATTGGGACACCGTCAGCCTCCATCTCTCCCTCCCAGTGCTCCCGGATCAGGTTTAGGGGTCCCCGTACCTTTCTTCCGTAGAGCAACTCGAAGGGAGAGAACCCTGTCGTTTCCTGGGGCACCTCCCGATAAGCAAATAGGAGGTGCGGCAGGAAGCGTTCCCAGTCTCGGTATTCCTGAGTGAACGTCTTGAGCATTTGCTTGAGGGTCCCATTGAACCTCTCACACAGCCCGTTCGTCTGGGGGTGGTATGGGGAGCTCAGGAGGGACTTAATTTTGCAAACCTGCCAGAGTTGTTGGGTCAATTCAGCCGTAAATTGGGTGCCTCGGTCGGATAGGATTTCTTTTGGAAATCCTACCCGGGAGAACACCTGTACTAGTGCATTCGCTACCGTATCCGCTTGTATGTTGGATAGGGCGACAGCCTCTGGGTACCTGGTAGCGTAGTCCACTACGGTAAGAATGTATCGCTTACCGGAGGGACTAGGGGTAGCCAGTGGTCCCACTAGGTCAATAGCAACCCGGCTGAAGGGTTCCTCTACAATGGGCATATTTACTAGCTGGGCTTTAGGGTGATCGCCTCGCCTTCCTACTCGTTGACACACATCGCAGGTGTTACAGTAAGTTCTAACGTCAGCGTGCACCCCTGGCCAAAAGAACGTGTGAGTAATGCGGTGTAGGGTACGGGTAACGGCTAGGTGGCCTGCTAAGGGGATGTCGTGGCCTATTTTGAGGATTTCTTGACGGTATTTGTGGGGCACTACCAGCTGTCGCCTACGCTGTCCCCTTTTCTCTGTCCAGCGGTATAGTTTCCCTTTTTCCCATAAGAATGTTTCGTTATCTGCCCCGCCCCCTCCGGTCTCTGCTCGTTCCCGGTACTTTTGTAAGGTCGGGTCAGTCTTAGACTCTGCCTCGAAAGCATCTGGGGTGTCCCAGGGTATGGGGCCTAACCTGTCAGGCAAGGTCGGGGTAGGTCTTACCTGTGTCTCCCGCACTGGTGAGAGCTCTCGCTCCGTCCGGGCTTGGGCCCGTGTAGTCACTGGGTCCGCCTCGTTGTTGCATACTGGAGCATAGGCAGAAGTCATGGGGCCCAAATCGTTGCCCAGTAGTACTTCGGCAGGTAAATTATCCATTAGGCCCACGTTCACAGCCCCCTTTCCCGCTCCCCAATCAAGATGCACTTTAGCTGTTGGAATTTTGTACACATCCCCCCCCGCCACTCTAACGGCCACAGTCTGTCCGGATCGCTTGTGCTCTGGCACCAAATGACTCTGTACCAGCGTGATAGTAGCCCCTGTGTCTCGCAATCCCTCGGTAGATCGCCCCTCGAGCCATACCCTCTGCCGATGGTGCTGGCGGTTATCTGAGGCAGCATATACAGGGTCTGCCTCGTGAAGCGGCCCCACATATCCCTCCATAGGGGCCTCTTGGTTAACACAGAGGGCCCGGGCCGGACGATAGGACCCAGAGGGGTAATTGTAATTCCTGGGTGTCTGGTGCGTATTAAGGGGGCAGCTAGCCATGAAATGCCCTGGTTGCTTGCATCGGTGGCAAGTCGGTCTGGGACGCTCAGAGCTGTTATTGGGTGGTCCTGAGTGTCGGGCGGGCCCTGTGGGCACCGGGGCTCGGAATTCAGCACGAGGGGGTGCACGGTAAACCTCTCTGGGTTCGACCCGTGCTGGAGCTCGGTAGTTCATGGGTTCGTGAAGACGGGAGTCATAATGTTCATCGGCCAATTTGGCTGCTTCTTCTAAGGTAGAAGGCCGCCTGTCTCGCAGCCATTCCTTCCCTTGCTGTTCCATGCCATTATAAAAATGTTCTAAGAGAAACAATTGTAAAATTTCCTCCCCAGTCACCGCTTTACTTCCGCTCAGCCAGTGATTTGCCGCTCTCCGCATTCGGTGCGCCCATTCCATATGGGTATCGTTAGGCTTCTTTTCCGTGCCCCGAAACTGTCGGCGATACGTGTCCGGAGTTACAGCGTACCGTCGCAACAGTGTCTCCTTAACTAGCTCATACTGTGTCACTTCCTCAGCACCCAGAGTACGAAAGGCTTCCAGGGCTCGCCCGGATAGTTTCCCAGACAATATCGTGGGCCACTCTCTGTTGGGAATCTGGTGCAGGGCACATTGCCTTTCGAAGTCCGCCAAATATTCATCAATCCCTGTCTCGCTCTCTAGGAAGGGTCGAAATGCCGCATAGGGTATCTTGGGCCTCCCAGCATTTTCGACAGGGATGATTACCTGCGGGGCTTCAGCATTGCGGTGTGCGTTCGCTAGGTTGAGTTCGTGGGCTCGAGTCTCTCGTATATCCTCGTCCGCCTCCGCCATCAACTGCTGTACCAATTCCATGGAGGGGTTCGGCCCGTATAATGAGAGCCTTTCCCGAACAATCCTGGTTTTTTCGTCACTAACCGTGGTCGGTGTTTCCGCCATTGTGAAGCTCTGATCCAGTTCGGTCAATTCTGCGATCAGCTCTCTCCTCGGCCGGTTGCTGGCGTACCCCCCTCTGCTTTCAAGTAAATCCTTTAGGGTTGTACGCTTCAATTTTTCGTAAGCGCTCTCCATCCGTTCTGTACCTCTCCTAGGAAATCCAGGAAAATCCCGCCGCTGCCGCCAAATGTTACGGTTACCCTTAGTCTCGCTGAGAGATGGACCGCTTAGTAGCCTGGATCCCTATTGCTAAAGAGGGGAGAAGCTGCTTTCCATAGTATTCTATATGAGTCTCGCAAATATAGAATAATCTCCCTTAGCTGCAGTACAGCTAGGATACCCTTCTGCCCACAAAAACGAGTCAACGCTGCGATTGAGGGTCAAACAAGAACTCAGGACTGGGATGCCCAGCCTGCTTTTTATTAAGGTTACATGCACACAGGGCACTCCCAGGGGGAGAGGGGGGGAAGCACAAAATCCCCCATCACACATTTAGATAGAGAGCACTGTCCTTTGACAGGCCACAATAGGATTATAGTACTTAAGATAACAAGTTTACAAGTTCATCTTATCAATTAGCAGTCTGGCTCCAGAGGTGATTAGACAATAGTTTCTAAAAGCTGAAAAAAAAAGAGTTAACTCTTTATGAAATGATACTTGTTACGGTTTTCTTGGAGCCCTTCTTAGGCGCTGGCTTGCTGGTTCAGGCATTGCTGCTGGGAAATAAGCTCTTCACAACAAAATAACGAATGCTTCTGTAACAGTGCTCCCTTTCTGTGGAACACTCTGGCAGACACGGTCTGACCCCTTTTCGGGGCAGACTAAGGCTGTCCAGACCGCTGGTTATGCGGGGCTGAGGTTGGTTTGTCTGGACAACCCGTCGGCGTTGCCATTCTGTTTCCCAGGTCTGTAAGTAATGGTGAAATTGAAGGGTTGCAACGATAAGCTCCAACGTAATAGCCTGCCGTTATCTCCAGAGACCCGGTTCAGCCACACCAACGGGTTATGGTCGGTGACCAGAGTGAACTCCTGACCATATAAATAGGGAGTCAATTTCTTTAATGCCCACACCAAAGCCAAACACTCCTTTTCGACCGCTGCATAGCTGACTTCGCGGGGCAGGAGCTTCCGGCTGATGTAGGCAACTGGATGCTCCCCTCCATCTTCGCCTACTTGGCTGAGGACGGCTCCCAGCCCGAACATGGAAGCATCTGTATGGACGATAAAACGTTTGTTAAGGGCTGGGGCCGCCAAGACAGGAGCGTTAATTAGAGCATTTTTGAGAGCCTGGAAAGCCGTTTCACAGTGGGGAGACCACAGGACCTGTCGAGGTAAGTTCTTCTTGGTCAAGTCAGTCAGGGGTTTGGCAAGTGTGCTGTAGTCTGGTACGAACCGTCTATAGTACCCTGCCGTGCCCAGGAAGGCTAGGACCTGAGTCTTAGTGATGGGGGTGGGCCAATTGGCGACAGCTTCTATTTTGGCCGGCTCTGGTCGCTGCTTTCCACACCCCACCCGGTGACCCAGGTACTGTACCTCGGCCATCCCAAAGTGGCATTTTTCTGGCTTCAGAGTCAGGCCAGCAGCCCGGATCTGATCCAGAACCATTCCCACATGAGCTAAGTGGTCCTCCCAGGACTCACTGTGGATCGCTATGTCGTCCAGGTAGGCGCAAGCAAAACTCTGGAAGCCATCCAGGAGCCTATCCACCAAGCGCGGTTTTTTTCGTCACTAACCGTGGTCGGTGTTTCCACCATTGTGAAGCTCTGATCCAGTTCGGTCAATTCTGCGATCAGCTCTCTCCTCGGCCGGTTGCTGGCGTACCCCCCTCTGCTTTCAAGTAAATCCTTTAGGGTTGTACGCTTCAATTTTTCGTAAGCGCTCTCCATCCGTTCTGTACCTCTCCTAGGAAATCCAGGAAAATCCCGCCGCTGCCGCCAAATGTTACGGTTACCCTTAGTCTCGCTGAGAGATGGACCGCTTAGTAGCCTGGATCCCTATTGCTAAAGAGGGGAGAAGCTGCTTTCCATAGTATTCTATATGAGTCTCGCAAATATAGAATAATCTCCCTTAGCTGCAGTACAGCTAGGATACCCTTCTGCCCACAAAAACGAGTCAACGCTGCGATTGAGGGTCAAACAAGAACTCAGGACTGGGATGCCCAGCCTGCTTTTTATTAAGGTTACATGCACACAGGGCACTCCCAGGGGGAGAGGGGGGGAAGCACAAAATCCCCCATCACACATTTAGATAGAGAGCACTGTCCTTTGACAGGCCACAATAGGATTATAGTACTTAAGATAACAAGTTTACAAGTTCATCTTATCAATTAGCAGTCTGGCTCCAGAGGTGATTAGACAATAGTTTCTAAAAGCTGAAAAAAAAAGAGTTAACTCTTTATGAAATGATACTTGTTACGGTTTTCTTGGAGCCCTTCTTAGGCGCTGGCTTGCTGGTTCAGGCATTGCTGCTGGGAAATAAGCTCTTCACAACAAAATAACGAATGCTTCTGTAACACAGATGTCAGAGAGTCAAAGCTTCTAAACGCTTGTCAGGTTCTTCACTCTGTTCTACGGCCTTCCATAGCTCAGTGCATGGAAGTAGTAGGGTTGATGGTTGCAGCAAGGGACATAGTTCCTTTTGCGCGAATTCATTTAAGACCATTACAACTGTGCATGCTCAAACAGTGGAATGGGGACTATACAGACTTGTCTCCAGTGATTCAAGTAGATCAGAAGACCAGAGACTCACTCCGTTGGTGGCTGACCCAGGATTCCGCAGACCAGAGTGGGTCATTGTCACGACCGACGCCAGTCTATTAGGCTGTGGCGCGGTCTGGGATTCCCTGAAAGCTCAGGGTCTATGGTCTCGGGAAGAGTCTCTTCTACCGATAAACATTCTGGAACTGAGAGCGATATTCAATGCTCTCCGGGCTTGGCCTCAACTAGCAAAGGCCAGATTCATAAGATTCCAATCAGACATCATGACGACTGTTGCTTACTTCAACCATCAGGGGGGAACAAGGAGTTCCCTGGCGATGAGAGAGGTGACCAAGATCATCAAATGGGCGGAGGATCACTCCTGCCACCTGTCTGCGATCCACATCCCAGGAGTGGAAAACTGGGAGGCGGATTATCTGAGTCGTCAGACTTTTCATCCGGGGGAGTGGGAACTCCACCCGGAGGTGTTTGCCCAGTTGACCCAATTATGGGGCATTCCAGACATGGATCTGATGGCGTCTCATCAGAACTTCAAGGTTCCTTGCCACGGGTCCAGATCCAGGGATCCCAATGCGACTCTAGTGGATGCATTAGTGGCGCCTTGGACTTTCAACCTAGCTTATGCGTTTCCACCGTTCCCTCTCATTCCCAGGCTGGTAGCCAGGATCAAACAGGAGAAGGCCTCTGTGATTTTGATAGCTCCTGCGTGGCCACGCAGGACTTGGTATGCAGACCTGGTGAATATGTCATCGGCTCCACCATGGAAGCTACCTTTGAGACAGGATCTTCTAGTACAAGGTCCATTCGAACATCCAAATCTAGTTTCTCTCCAGCTGACTGCTTGGAAATTGAACGCTTGATTTTGTCTAAGCGTGGGTTTTCGGATTCTGTGATAGATACTCTGGTAGAAGCCAGAAAACCTGTGACTAGAAAGATTACCATAAAATATGGAAAAGATATATCTGTAAGATTAAAATTCCTAGAATCCTTTCCTTTCTCCAAGAAGGTTTGGATAAGGGATTATCAGCGAGTTCTCTAAAAGGACAGATTTCTGCTTTATCTGTCTTGTTACACAAACGACTGGCAGCTGTGCCAGATGTTCAAGCTTTTGTTCAGGCTTTGGTCAGGATCAAGCCTGTTTACAGACCCTTGACTCCTCCCTGGAGTCTAAATTTGGTTCTTTCAGTTCTTCAAGGGGTTCTGTTTGAACTCTTACATTCCATAGATATCAAGTTGTTATCTTGGAAAGTTCTGTTTTTGGTTGCTATTTCTTCTGCTAGAAGAGTTTCTGAATTATCTGCTCTGCAGTGTAATCCGCCCTATCTGGTGTTCCATTCAGATAAGGTTGTTTTGCGTACTAAACCTGGTTTCCTTCCAAAGGTTGTTTCCAACAAGAATATTAACCAGGAAATAGTTGTGCCTTCTTTGTGTCCGAATCCAGTTTCAAAGAAGGAACGTTTGTTACACAATTTAGATGTAGTCCGTGCTTTAAAGTTCTATTTAGAAGCAACAAAGGATTTCAGACAAACGTCTTCTCTGTTTGTCGTTTATTCTGGCAAGAGGAGAGGTCAAAAAAAGCTACTGCTACCTCTCTTTCCTTTTGGCTGAAAAGCATCATACGATTGGCTTACGAGACTGCCGGACGGCAGCCTCCTGAACGAATCACAGCTCACTCTACTAGGGCTGTGGCTTCCACATGGGCCTTCAAGAACGAGGCTTCTGTTAATCAGATATGTAAGGCAGCGACCTGGTCTTCTCTGCACACTTTGTCCAAATTCTACAAATTTGATACTTTTGCTTCTTCTGAGGCTATTTTTGGGAGAAAGGTTTTGCAAGCCGTGGTGCCTTCTGTTTAGGTAACCTGATTTGCTCCCTCCCTTCATCCGTGTCCTAAAGCTTTGGTATTGGTTCCCACAAGTAATGGATGACACCGTGGACCGGACACACCAATGTTGGAGAAAACAGAATTTATGCTTACCTGATAAATTACTTTCTCCAACTGTGTGTCCGGTCCACGGCCCGCCCTGGTTTTTTAATCAGGTTTGAAGAATTTCTTTCTCTATACACTACAGTCACCACGGCACCCTATAGTTTCTCCTTTTTTTTCTCCTAACCGTCGGTCGAATGACTGGGGGGGGCGGAGCCTGGGAGGGACTATATGGACAGCTCTTGCTGTGTGCTCTCCTTGCCTTTCCCTGTGGGGGAGGAGAATATCCCACAAGTAATGGATGACACCGTGGACCGGACACACCGTTGGAGAAAGTAATTTATCAGGTAAGCATAAATTCTGTTTTTCTGAACATCATTTTTGAGAAACTTCACCTGTATACAGCTGCTGAGATAAAGCAGTAAGACATGTTTGGAGAATGTAATAACGAAGTGAATCTCAGACACACCCAGAGAACTTCATTGTCCAGCCCAAGGCAATTGTTCCTCCCACCTTCTGAAACTCACGCGCTTATTTCACATAGAGTAAATGCAAAGTGCAGTGTAATTTGTAAATGATACACAGGGGTAGATTTACCAATGTCTGTCCGACATGATACGCTGTAGAGTATTATGTCCGACAGACATCGCTGAATGCCGACAGCATACACTGTCAGCATTTATCATTACACGAGCAGTTCACCAGAACTGCTTGTGCTATGCCACCACCTGCAGATTCGTGGCCAATAGGCCGCTAGCAGGGGGCATCAATCAGCCAGATCGTATAGGATCGGGCAGATTTAAGACCGCAGTCTCTGAGGCAGCGGACAAGTTATGAAGCAGTGGTCTTTAGAAGGCTCGCGCAGGAACAAGGGCCATTCAGCTCTTGTTAAATCTACCCCACAGACTTAGAATGATAACCAGTGGATTCTGACATACAATGTCCCCTTTAATAACTATCCAGGCAGATAGTCCACTTGTTAAAAGAGGTGCACAACACAAGATTACATCATTAAAACACATCATAACTAAACTACAATAATCTAAGTGTGAAACAACAAAGACGATTAACATGGTAGAGATTGATTATTTCAAAACAATGTAAAAGTAACTCAGTGTGAGACTTAATTACTCTGATGCAAACCCTACATATAATGTTTTCCTCACTATTGGGATAGTTTCCACAATATGTAACTGAGTCTCACTCTCCCATATTTATATATCATTTAGATACAAAGGTCATTATATCATTTAGATACAAAGGTCATTATGTCATTTAGATACAAAGGTAATTATATCATTTAGATACAAAGGTCATTATATCATTTAGATACAAAGGTAATTATATCATTTAGATACAAAGGTAATTATATCATTTAGATACAAAGGTCATTATAACATTTAGATACAAAGGTCATTATATCATTTAGATACAAAGGTAATTATATCATTTAGATACAAAGGTCATTATATCATTTAGATACAAAGGTAATTATATCATTTAGATACAAAGGTAATTATATCATTTAGATACAAAGGTCATTATAACATTTAGATACAAAGGTCATTATATCATTTAGATACAAAGGGCATTATATAATTTAGGTACAAAGGTCATTATATCATTTAGATACAAAGGGCATTATATCATTTAGGTACAAAGGTCATTATATCATTTAGGTACAAAGGTCATTATATCATTTAGGTACAAAGGTCATCATATCATTCAGGTACAAAGGTCATTATATCATTCAGATTCAAAGGTCATTATATCATTCAGGTACAAAGGTCATTATATCATTCAGGTACAAAGGTCATTATATCATTCAGGTATAGAGGTCATTATATCATTTAGATACAAAGGGCATTATATAATTTAGGTACAAAGGTCATTATATCATTTAGATACAAAGGGCATTATATCATTCAGGTATAAAGGTCATTATATCATTTAGATACAAAGGGCATTATATAATTTAGGTACAAAGGTCATTATATCATTTAGATACAAAGGGCATTAGATACAAAGGTAATTATATCATTTAGATACAAAGGTCATTATATCATTTAGATACAAAGGTAATTATATCATTTAGATACAAAGGTAATTATATCATTTAGATACAAAGGTCATTATAACATTTAGATACAAAGGTAATTATATCATTTAGATACAAAGGTAATTATATCATTTAGATACAAAGGTCATTATATCATTTAGATACAAAGGTAATTATATAATTTAGATACAAAGGTAATTATATCATTTAGATACAAAGGTCATTATAACATTTAGATACAAAGGTCATTATATCATTTAGATACAAAGGGCACTATATAATTTAGGTACAAAGGTCATTATATCATTTAGATACAAAGGGCATTATATCATTCAGGTACAAAGGTCATTATATCATTTAGGTACAAAGGTCATTATATCATTTAGGTACAAAGGTCATCATATCATTCAGGTACAAAGGTCATTATATCATTCAGATTCAAAGGTCATTATATCATTCAGGTACAAAGGTCATTATATCATTCAGGTACAAAGGTCATTATATCATTCAGGTATAGAGGTCATTATATCATTTAGATACAAAGGGCATTATATAATTTAGGTACAAAGGTCATTATATCATTTAGATACAAAGGGCATTATATCATTTAGGTACAAAGGTCATTATATCATTCAGGTACAAAGGTCATTATATCATTTAGGTACAAAGGTCATTATATCATTTAGGTACAAAGGTCATCATATCATTCAGGTACAAAGGTCATTATATCATTCAGATTCAAAGGTCATTATATCATTCAGGTACAAAGGTCATTATATCATTCAGGTACAAAGGTCATTATATCATTCAGGTATAAAGGTCATTATATCATTTAGGTACAAAGGTCATTATATCATTTAGATACAAAGGTCATTATATCATTTAGATACAAAGGTCATTATATAATTTAGATACAAAGGTCATTATATCATTTAGGTACAAAGGTTATTATATCATTAAGATACAAAGGTCATTATATCATTTAGATACAAAGATCATTACATCATTTAGGTACAAAGGTCATATCATTTAGATACAAAGATCATTATATCATTTAGATACAAAGATCATTATATCATTTAGATACAAAGGTCATATCATTTAGATACAAAGATCATTATATCATTTAGATACAAAGGTCATATCATTTAGATACAAAGATCATTATATCATTTAGATACAAAGGTCATATCATTTAGATACAAAGGTCATTATATCATTTAGATACAAAGGTCATTACATCATTTAGGTACAAAGGTCATTACATCATTTAGGTACAAAGGTCATATCATTTAGATACAAAGATCATTATATCATTTAGATACAAAGATCATTATATCATTTAGATACAAAGGTCATATCATTTAGATACAAAGGGCATTATATCATTTAGATACAAAGGTCATTACATCATTTAGGTACAAAGGTCATTACATCATTTAGGTACAAAGGTCATATCATTTAGATACAAAGATCATTATATCATTTAGATACAAAGATCATTATATCATTTAGATACAAAGATCATTATATCATTTAGATACAAAGGTCATTATATCATTTAGGTACAAAGGTTATTATATCATTAAGATACAAAGGTCATTATATCATTTAGATACAAAGATCATTACATCATTTAGGTACAAAGGTCATATCATTTAGATACAAAGATCATTATATCATTTAGATACAAAGATCATTATATCATTTAGATACAAAGGTCATATCATTTAGATACAAAGATCATTATATCATTTAGATACAAAGGTCATATCATTTAGATACAAAAATCATTATATCATTTAGATACAAAGGTCATATCATTTAGATACAAAGGGCATTATATCATTTAGATACAAAGGTCATTACATCATTTAGGTACAAAGGTCATTACATCATTTAGGTACAAAGGTCATATCATTTAGATACAAAGATCATTATATCATTTAGATACAAAGATCATTATATCATTTAGATACAAAGGTCATTATATCATTTACATACAAAGATCATTATATCATTTAGATACAAAGATCATTATATCATTTAGATACAAAGGTCATATCATTTAGGTACAAAGGACATTATATCATTTAGATACAAAGGTCATTACATCATTTAGGTACAAAGGTCATTACATCATTTAGGTACAAAGGTCATATCATTTAGATACAAAGATCATTATATCATTTAGATACAAAGATCATTATATCATTAAGATACAAAGGTCATATCATTTAGATACAAAGATCATATCATTTAGGTACAAAGGTAATATCATTTAGATACAAAAATCATGATATCATTTAGATACAAAGGTCATTATATCATTTAGATACAAAGGTCATTATATCATTTAGGTACAAAGGTCATATCATTTAGGTACAAAGGTCATTATATCATTTAGATACAAAGGTCAAATCATTTAGATACAAAGGTCATATCATTTAGATACAAAGGTCATATCATTTAGATACAAAAATCATGATATCATTTAGGTACAAAGGTCATATCATTTAGATACAAAGGTCATTGTATCATTTAGATACAAAGGTCATTGTATCATTTAGATACAAAGGTCATTGTATCATTTAGATACAAAGGTCATTGTATCATTTAGATACAAAGGTCATTGTATCATTTAGATACAAAGGTCATTGTATCATTTAGATACAAAGATCATTATATCATTTAGATACAAAGGTCATATCATTTAGGTACAAAGGTCATTATATCATTTAGGTACAAAGGTCATATCATTTAGGTACAAAGGTCATTATATCATTTAGATACAAAGGTCAAATCATTTAGATACAAAGGTCATATCATTTAGATACAAAGGTCATATCATTTAGATACAAAAATCATGATATCATTTAGGTACAAAGGTCATATCATTTAGATACAAAGGTCATTGTATCATTTAGATACAGAGGTCATTGTATCATGTAGGATACTTTGCTCTCTGACCTCTGTATATCTCAGCTCCTGTATCTAATGTGTCTGGTGGATCATTCTGTAAATCTCCCTTGCAATCTACTTATCTAGGGCTACATTACGAGTAGAGCATTATTTATCATTCCTGCTTGGGTGTTAAGTCCGATAGAAGTAAGATCTTTGCGTGCGTTGCGTAGTCTGTGTATTAGAAGTTGAAAGTAAAACATTTTTGCACGTTCGCTAACCCAACGCGTGTACAAAAACGCATTAAAGGGACATGAAACCCACATTTTTTCTTCCATGATTTAGAAAGAGCATAGAAATAGAAACAACTTTCTAATTTACTTCTATTATCTAATTTGCTTCATTCTTTTGATATTCTTTGCTGGAAAGCATATCTAGATATGCTTAGTAGCTGTTGATTGGTAGCTGCACATAGTTGCCTCCTGTGATTGGCTCACCATGTGCATTGCTATTTCTTCATTAAAGGATATATAAAGAATAAAGCAAATTAGATAATAGAAGTAAATTGGAATGTTGTTTAGAATTCTATTTTCTACTTTAATCATGAAAGAATTTTTTTGGGTAAAGTGCTCCTTTAACTGATTCCCCATATACTACAATGGATCGCAAAAGGGGGGGCTAGCACCCAACACGTTGCGCAAACCTGATCGCATTTTCTTAAGTGTATATGAATTATTATTATATATAGGAGTGTATGTATGTATGCATGTATGTGTGTGTATGTATATATGTGTGTATATATATATATATATATATACCTATTTAAAAATACTTAGAACATATACCCCTATGTAAAGAACATTGGAATGTGAAATATTTCCATTAAGTACACAGTTAAAATCTTTATTAAATATGAATATTTCATAAATGTTTTTTCATGTTTTCAGCTACTTGACTGCAAAGAGCTAATGCACTTAAACAAATGTGTACATATGTATTTATGTGTTTGTGTATATATGTATTTATGTGTTTGTGTATATATGTATTTATGTGTTTGTGTACATATGTATTTATGTGTTTGTGTACATATGTATTTATGTGCTTGTGTACATATGTATTTATGTGCTTGTGTATATATGTATTTATGTGTTTGTGTATATATGTATTTATGTGTTTGTGTACATATGTATTTATGTGTTTGTGTACATATGTATTTATGTGTTTGTGTATATATGTATTTATGTGTTTGTGTACATATGTATTTATGTGCTTGTGTACATATGTATTTATGTGCTTGTGTATATATGTATTTATGTGTTTGTGTACATATGTATTTATGTGTTTGTGTATATATGTATTTATGTGTTTGTGTACATATGTATTTATGTGTTTGTGTATATATGTATTTATGTGTTTGTGTATATATGTATTTATGTGTTTGTGTACATATGTATTTATGTGTTTTTGTATATATGTATTTATGTGTTTGTGTATATATGTATTTATGTGTTTGTGTACATATGTATTTATGTGTTTGTGTATATATGTATTTATGTGTTTGTGTATATATGTATTTATGTGTTTGTGTATATATGTATGTATGTGTTTGTGTATATATGTATTTATGTGTTTTTGTATATATGTATGTATGTGTTTGTGTACATATGTATTTATGTGTTTTTGTATATATGTATTTATGTGTTTGTGTATATATGTATTTATGTGTTTGTGTACATATGTATTTATGTGTTTGTGTATATATGTATTTATGTGTTTGTGTACATATGTATTTATGTGTTTGTGTATATATGTATTTATGTGTTTGTGTACATATGTATTTATGTGCTTGTGTATATATGTATTTATGTGTTTGTGTACATATGTATTTATGTGTTTGTGTATATATGTATTTATGTGTTTGTGTACATATGTATTTATGTGTTTGTGTATATATGTATTTATGTGTTTGTGTATATATGTATTTATGTGTTTGTGTACATATGTATTTATGTGTTTGTGTACATATGTATTTATGTGTTTGTGTATATATGTATTTTTTTTTTTTTTTAATTTTATTTATAACCAATAAAGGGTACAAGGTTACAAGTTATATCTGCAGCCCATCTCGCAGGGTGAGCAAATAAGGCAAATAAAACAATACAGGTAGCTTACTATAACATATATGAAGCTTTGAGGACTTTCAATAAGGCAGCCATTGTCCTGTTAGATATGGGTTTGTACCACTACATTGGGGTTTTTAACATTTTTAACAAATGAACAAACAAACATAACAGGGGAGGCTTGTGGGGGGGGAACATGGAAGAGGGAAGGGTAGAATGATAAGGGAGGGGGGGAACACAGCAAGTATATGCAATCCTATAAGTTACTTTTCTGCTTGTCTCTCAGGATAATGCATGTTATGACAGATTAACGTTAGTGCAACAATAGGTCAGTGATGGTATTCATATGATATATCAACTTTTGCACACGAGAGATATTAGAAGAGAAGTGTTTGTACTTCAGGAGGTTAAATGCTGACAGAATAAAATAACATTCCAAAATTTCCAAATATTAAAATGATAAGCACATAGCTCATAAGCACGCACCTTAAGAAAATATATCTTCTGCAATATAGCATGCATTTGTTTGTCGTTCTCAGACAACAAAATAAAATAGGTTTCCCTGATAAACTATGTGGGGTCCAGGAGAGCAGGGGGGTCTGTAATAAAAGCTACTGAGGAGATTGCAGGTACGTAGTAAGGAAACTAGGTGAATTGGCCGATATTTTTGGACAGAATATAGATCCGGCGCTTATATTTAATACAGGGGCAGGGGTTAAACTCACATTTGTGGTAGTAGCAAAATAAAAGTCAAGCCCAGTGATTATCGTGGTTAGGATATGGGAGCATATTATCATATAGCTATGACAGGCGTTCAGCACATGGAGGCAGTAGTATGAGCCTCACGTACTATGTTGTTACATTGAGCATTGCATCAGACCTACATTCCCCCATTACTGTAAGCTGAAAAATAACCCAGACCAAGATAGGAATAAAGATTCTAAATAGGATGCAAGACATGTCACAACGCTATGTTTAGCTGGAAGTTATAAACGAACATTTGACCACATTTTATGCTCATTTAGGGAGGGCTACATACAGTTCGGTATATTGTCCAAATATGGAATGCAGCTGTTATTTAATGTCCTGTAGTCCGACGCAACCCAAAGGTGTTAGTTCAGTATAGTAGTACTCAGTATACATGCACTGCAGCATAAGAATTAATCATAATATCCCCTTCTCAGCGAGATGGCAAAGGTGAATAAACTGTTGAACTATAACCCTCACATAATCCAGAGTCTCATAGTGAATGAAATCAGAACAGAGTTTTTCCCAGCAAGAGACTCAAGATTTGCAGCATGTAAAATACGCCCATGTAAAATGAACCGTCCTGCACGAGTCACAGGTAATGCCCTAGCCGACTCCACTTTTCGTACAACTGTACCAGAAGCCAGATCTGCCAAATAGATACTGATTGCGCTTGTCCCAGTACTTGGTGTTGATGATCTGATGACATATAAAACAAGATTCCCCCGCCATCACTATTTTGCTAGCGGTTTTGTAGGCTAGATTTTCCCTGTTGCTTGATCTGAAACCTGCGTCCGAATCCATAGTAGATGTCAGGGAAGGCTTTAAGGGCAACAGCATATCTGGCTCTGGGTCCCGCCGTGACCCTATATCGGAATCTGGCAGATGCAGGTAAGAGGAAGTCGCTCCGGCCCTTATTATTATTGCGGTTTCTTTCGGCTGAGGGAGGACTTGATCGTTGGAGCTGCTATTGGCCTCCCGTACGATGTGAGCAGAGTTGTTATTTATACTTTGTAAAGCAGAGCCCCCTTGACTGGTGTCGGGCTGCTTCAGCTGGAGAGGTTGATCCGCCGATTGCACCATTGCGCATAAATCAGCGCACGCAGAAAGGAGCCGATCCAGGCGAGGTACAAATATGGCCCACAGCTCAGTTAAAATAGTGGTGGTGGCCTCCGATCTAACAGTGGTGGCCCCATCCATCATGTCAGGTGAGGGGTAAGTGGTAACAGGTAGTAGATAACAAGTAGTAATAGAACTATGTACAACGTGGTGTGGTGGCGGACTCTGCCCCACAGTGCCAGACGGCCTTTTCAGTCCTAAATTGCTTCACAGCAGCCAAGGGATGTTTTTCCTTGATCCAGAAGAGTTCCCGGGCACAGATATTGCCAAGGGAGATAAGGATGGCACAATATATGACCACTTCTTGCCATGAGCTGTACAGCAATCCGTGGCCATCTTAAAACGCCGCTCACCGCGTGTATATATGTATTTATGTGTTTGTGTACATATGTATTTATGTGTTTTTGTATATATGTATTTATGTGTTTGTGTATATATGTATTTATGTGTTTGTGTACATATGTATTTATGTGTTTGTGTATATATGTATTTATGTGTTTGTGTATATATGTATTTATGTGTTTGTGTATATATTGTATTTATGTGTTTGTGTATATATGTATTTATGTGTTTGTGTACATATGTATTTATGTGTTTGTGTATATATGTATTTATGTGTTTGTGTACATATGTATGTATGTGTTTGTGTATATATGTATTTATGTGTTTGTGTATATATTGTATTTATGTGTTTGTGTATATATGTATTTGTGTTTTTGTATATATGTATTTATGTGTTTGTGTATATATGTATTTATGTGTTTGTGTATATATGTATTTATGTGTTTGTGTACATATGTATTTATGTGTTTGTGTATATATGTATTTATGTGTTTGTGTATATATGTATTTATGTGTTTGTGTATATATTGTATTTATGTGTTTGTGTATATATGTATTTGTGTTTGTGTATATATGTATTTATGTGTTTGTGTACATATGTATTTATGTGTTTGTCTATATACTGTATTTATGTGTTTGTCTATATATTGTATTTATGTGTTTGTGTATATATGTATTTATGTGTTTGTGTACATATGTATTTATGTGTTTGTGTACATATGTATTTATGTGTTTATGTACATATGTATTTATGTGTTTGTGTACATATGTATTTATGTGTTTGTGTACATATGTATTTATGTGTTTGTGTATATATTGTATTTATGTGTTTGTGTATATATTGTATTTATGTGTTTGTGTATATTTATGTATTTATTTATTTATTTATAAAGTATTTTACAAGGAAGGATACATTGAGATTTCTCTAATTTTCAAGTATGTCCTGGGTCCACAAAACATTGCATTGATTACAATAGGGTATAATAAAATTAAAAAACAATAATAATACACAATATATGCAACAATTTTACATAGAACAGGTAGGAAATATATAATCAACCATGACAGGTGCATTCATTTTTGAGATATGTAGAGAGGGATCTCTTAAAGGATATTAGGCTTGGGGAAGGTTTGAAAGTGTGAGGGAGGTCATTCCATAACTGTGGCGCTCTGTAGGAAAAGGAGGATCAAGCTGCTTTCTTTTTGTATTGAGGCAAGCTAAATAATGTGCTGGTACTGGATCGGAGGTTATGGGAGGTGGGTATAGCCGGGGAGAGCATTCTGCTCAGGTAGGGTGGGAGCTTCCCAGAAAGGCTCTTAAACACAAGGCAGGAAAGATGGAGGGTGCGTCTGGATTCCAGCGACAGCCAGTTTAGTTCTTTTAGCATGTCACAATGGTGGGTTTTATAGTTACATTGTAGCACAAAGTGGCAGAACGAGTTATACAATGTATTAAGTTTATTAAGGTGAGTTTGCGGTGCAGGTGCATATACTACGTCCCCATAATCCATGATAGGCATCAGCATTTGCTGTACAATCTTTTCCTTTACTGTAGGGCTGAGGCAAGATTTGTTTCTGTACAGGGCACCTAATTTTGGATAAAGTTTTGATGCAAGTTTTTCTATGTGGGGGCCAAAAGATAGATTGGGGTCTAACAACATACCCAAGTATTTGAAAGAGTGGACTGCGGTCAGCGTGCAATTGAATTTTGTTTTGATGCGTAGGTGGGAATTTTGTAATTTGTGTAATTTAGGACCCGTTCCAAAGATCATTGTGACAGTTTTGTCAGTGTTTAGGAAGAGTTTGTTTTTTGAGATCCACTTTTCTACCTCTGTGAACTGTTCTTGGAGCACTGCTTCAAGCTGTGGCAGATCAGATTTGTTTGCATAGATTACCGTGTCGTCTGCGTACATGTGTACAGTTGAAGATTTGCAGACATTAGGCAGATCATTTATAAATAATGTGAATAGTAGGGGGCTGAGAATGGAACCTTGGGGTACACCACACGTGACTGGGAGAGGGACGGAGTCGCTGTCAGAAATGGAGACATATTGCGATCGATCCGATACATATGATCAAAACCAGGTTAATGGACGATCAGCAATACCAGAGTTTTTTAGTTTGAGCAGTAGCATGTCGTGGTCCACTGTGTCAAAGGCCTTTGCAAAATCAAGGAAAATAGCTCCAGTTAGGTCTCGTTGTTCCATGCCCGTTTGGAAGTCGTTGCAAACTTTTAGGAGGGCAGTTGTAGTGGAGTGATTCTGTCAAAAACCTGATTGATCAGGGGTCAGATAGTTAGAAAGTTGGTAATATTCGTATAATTGGGTATGGACGCATTTTTCTAAGATTTTTGATAATACAGGGAGCAATGATATAGGACGATAGTTAGAAACCAAGGTTAACTCCCCACTTTTATGAATAGGCACTACTCTTGCAGTTTTCCAGAGTTTGGGTATGTATCCAGACACCAAGAATTCATTAATTTGGGTTGTGACAGGCTTAGCAATTGCTGGGGCACTGAGCTTCAACAGCATTGCTGGGATTTGATCAGGTCCAGACTGGCTTTTCATTTTTAGTTTAGGTGTTTCTTTACGACATTGATTGGTACAGGTCTAAAATTGAACTTCTCTATATTGGGTCTTTGCTGTTTTAGTGGGGCCTGATCCACATTTTTAGTTTCAGGATGCGTGCCATTTATTAGTTTGTCAATCAGGGTGGTGGAGCATCCGACAAAATAACTATTAAAGACATTTGCTACTTCTAAGGGGAGTTGCAGGGTTTGGTTGTCCACATTGACAGTGGAGGGTTGGGAGTGGATTGGTGGATTTTGTAAGTTATTTATGAGTTTCCAAAACTTTCTAGGGTTTGATATGTTATTGTTCAGATTTTCACAGAAATATTGGGCCTTGGCCAATTTTGTTTGTTTAGTGCATATATTTCGCCATTGTCTATATACACAGCGATCGTTCATAGAGCCAGTTTGTTTGAACTTTGACCACAATGAATCCCAAAACTGGTACATTTGAATGAAGTCAGCTGTGATCCAGTTCAAGTGTGCTCCTTTTACTCTCACCTTACGCAGCGGGGCATGTAAATTCCAAACTTGTAGGAGTTCAGACTGAAAGAATTCAACTGCAGAGTCTAGATCTGGGATTTGGTTTAATCTGTGCCAGGGGAGGTTCTGGATGTCATTTAGAAATGATTGAATATTACATTTTTTGAAGGACCTGGTGATTTTAACCTTGGGAGAGGATTTATTTGCCTTTGTTTTGCGCACACAGTAAATTAAGCAGTGGTCACTGAAATTGTTAGAGAGAACACGTGCCTCCTGGATTCGGTCGGGAGAAGTGGAGAGAATCCAGTCGAGCAGGGTATGTATTTATGTGTTTGTGTATATATGTATTTATGTGTTTGTGTATATATGTATTTATGTGTTTGTGTATATATGTATGTATGTGTTTGTGTACATATGCATTTATGTGTTTGTGTATATATGTATTTATGTGTTTGTGTACATATGTATTTATGTGTTTGTGTATATATGTATTTATGTGTTTGTGTATATATGTATTTATGTGTTTGTGTACATATGTATTTATGTGTTTGTGTATATATGTATTTATGTGTTTGTGTATATATGTATTTATGTGTTTGTGTATATATGTATTTATGTGTTTGTGTATATATGTATTTATGTGTTTGTGTATATATGTATTTATGTGCTTGTGTATATATGTATTTATGTGTTTGTGTACATATGTATTTATGTGTTTGTGTATATATGTATTTATGTGTTTGTGTACATATGTATTTATGTGTTTGTGTATATATGTATTTATGTGTTTCTGTATATATGTATTTATGTGTTTGTGTACATATGTATTTATGTGTCTGTGTATATATGTATTTATGTGTTTGTGTATATATTGTATTTATGTGTTTGTGTATATATGTATTTATGTGTTTGTGTATATATGTATTTATGTGTTTGTGTATATATGTCTGTAAATACATAAATATAAACATATGTATATATAACATATTTAGACATGTGTTTCTATGTTTCTCTATGTTGAAGCCCTTTGCAGTCTTTTTTTTCCTCCTGAGACATGTGAGACCCCCTATCTTTGAGCCGTTAAAACTTTTTATTAACATTTTTAGAATGTTTATTAGACAGTGTTACGCTGAAAAGTAGAGTTACAATCATACGGCCAGATTACGAGTTTTGCGTTAGGAGCTATGCGGTGCTAACAAGCAGTTTATTCTCACCGCTCACTTCCCTGCAGTGCTGGTATTACGGGTTTTCAGAAATCCGGCGTTAAAAGACAAGAAGTGAGCGTAGAGCAAAATTTAGCTCCATATCTCACTTCAATACCAGCGCTGCTTAAGTTAGCGGTTAGGTGGTCGTACATGCTCGTGCACAATTTCCCCAGACATCAATGGGGAGAGCCGGCTGAGAAAAAGTCTAACACCTGCAAAAAAGCAGCGTAAAACTCAGTAACGCAGGCCCATTGATTCCTATGGGGAAACACATTTTACGTTTACACCTAACACCCTAACATGAACCCGAGTCTAAACACCCTTAATCTTACACTTATTGACCCCTAATCTGACACCCCCGATATCGCCGACACCTACATTATATTTATTAACCCCTAATCTGCTGCCCCAACATCGCCAACACCTACATTGTATTCATTAACCCCTAATCTGCCGCCCCCAATGTCGCCGCAACCTACCTACACTTATTAACCACTATATTAAATTTATTAACCCCTAAACCTAAGTCTAACCCTAACCCTAACACCCCCTAACTTAAATATAATTTAAATAAATCTAAATAAAATTACTATTATTAACTAAATAATTCCTATTTAAAACTAAATACTTACCTATAAAATAAACTCTAAGCTAGCTACAATATAACTAATAGTTACATTGTATCGAGCTTAGGGTTTATTTTTATTTTACAGGCAAGTTTGTATTTATTTTAACTACGTAGAATAGTTATTAAATAGTTATTAACTATTTAATAACTACCTAGCTAAAATAAATACAAATTTACCTGTAAAATAAAACCTAACCTAAGTTACAACAACACCTAACCAAAGAAATCAGCTCTTTTTCCTGTAAAAAAATTCAAACACCCCCCCCAACAGTAAAACTCACCACCCACACAACCAACACCCCAAATAAAATGCTAACTAAAAAAAACTAAGCTCCCCATTGCCCTGAAAAGAGCATTTGGATGGGCATTGCCCTTAAAATGGCATTTAGCTCTATTGCGGTCCAAAGCCCTAACCTAAAAATAAAACCCACCCAATAAACCCTTAAAAAAATCCTAACACTAACTCCCGAAGATTCACTTACCGGGAGAAGTCTTCATCCAAGCGGCAAGATGTCCTCAACGAAGCCGGCAGAAGTGGTCCTACAGACGGGCAGGAGTCTTCATCCAGATGGCATCTTCTATCTTCATCCTTCCGGTGCGGAGCGGGTCCATCTTCAAGACATCCGACGCGGAGCATCCTCTTCTACCAACGGCTTCTTCGTAATGAATATCACTTTAAGTGACATCATCCATGATGGCGTCCCTTAGATTCCGATTGGCTGATAGAATTCTATCAGCCAATCGGAATTAAAGTAGAAACAATCCTATTGGCTGATGCCTTGAAGATGGACCCGCTCTGTGCCGGATGGATGAAGATAGAAGATGCCGTCTGGATGAAGACTTCTGCCCAACTGGAGGACCACTTCTGCCCATCTGGAGGACCACTTCTGCCGGCTTCGTTGAGGACTAGTGATGTCGCAAACTTAAATTTTTTCGTTTGTGAACGGTGAACGCAAACGTCCGCAAAAGTTCGCGAACGGGCGAACTGGGCGAACCGCCATTGACTTCAATAGGCAGGCGAATTTTAAAACCCACAGGGACTCTTTCTGGCCACAATAGTGATGGAAAAGTTGTTTCAAGGGTAGTAACACCTGGACTGTGGCATGCCGGAGGGGGATCCATGGCAAAACTCCCATGTAAAATTACATAGTTGATGCAGAGTCTGGTTTTAAAGGGCATAAATCACCTAACATTCCTACAGGTAGTGTAAGAGTTACGCCCGCTTCACAGTGACAGACCAAACTCCCCGTTTAACGCACCGCAAACAACCGCAAACAGTCCTTTTGCACAACCGCAAACTCTACATTTGCACAAGGTTGGATACCAAGCTAGCCATGTCCTGTTCCTTGTCCTCACTGATGTCATTGAAGGTCTCTTCCTCCACCCAGCCACGTATAACACCAAGGGTCCCCGAAAGATGACAACAAGCCCCCTGGGATGCCTGCTGTGTTTGGTCTTCCACCTCCTCAAAGCCACCTTCCTCCTCTGACTCCTCTTCTTCAGACTCCTCTCTCTGTGTTGCCTCTCTCTGCATTATTATAAGGTGTGTTAAGTAGTACTATTCCTACCAGTTTAATCCCTGTTCCGTCCCCTATCAGGGGACGTGTATATGGCATGGATTTTAGGAACCGGGAGATGGAAAAAGATGCTTGGTTGGTCCTTCTACTTCAAATTTGGGGCACTGCGC
This sequence comes from Bombina bombina, assembly GCF_027579735.1. Classification (NCBI taxonomy): domain Eukaryota; kingdom Metazoa; phylum Chordata; class Amphibia; order Anura; family Bombinatoridae; genus Bombina; species Bombina bombina. The sequence continues at coordinate 283,450,240 of NC_069507.1, read as the reverse complement.
GTGCAATCTAATGTGCCACCAGAATAGGAGTGGTGTGTTAAGTAGTACTATTCCTATCAGTTTAATCCCTGTTATGTGCCTTTTTTATTGGTTTGGTTTTTGAAGCCACAGTGCAGCACCAGAGGCCAGAAACATTAGGCATGTACACATGCCTGAAAAATTAGGTATTGTAGCAGCTGCCAGAAAAATTGATGTTTGTTTCCCAGGCAGAAAGTGCCCTAAAACATTGCGGCTTGAACCCTAGTTGGTGGCGGATAAGTCACGCAAGTCATCCGGCATTCGAAGATAAAATACAGCAGCGTGTGGACCATTTTTAGCCCAAGGCAGCTCATCTCATGAGGCCTTTTTTACTCGTATGTATCACCCAATGTCAGTCCCTTCGGGATCCATCCCTCATTCATCTTAATAAAGGTGAGGTAATCTAGACTTTTTTGACCTAGGCGACTTCTCTTCTCAGTGGCAATATCTCTTGCTGCACTGAAGGTCCTTTCTGACAGGACACTTGAAGCGGGGCAGGCCAGAAGTTCTATCGCAAATTGGGATAGCTCAGGCCACAGGTCAAGCCTGCACACCCAGTAGTCAAGGGGTTCATCGCTCCTCAGAGTGTCGAGATCTCCAGGTACCTGTCGGTCGAGTTGTTCTCTGAGGGTGGACCCCGAAGGGCTGTGGCGATGCATAGGAGTTAAAAAGCTCCGCATGTCCTCCATCAACAACACGTCTGTAAAATGTCCTGTCCTTGCCGGCGCGGTCGTGGGAGTCGTAGGATTACTTTCACCTCTTCCCCTGTTAGATTCCCGTTGTGCTGTGACATCACCCTTATACGCTGTGTAAAGCATACTTTTTAATTTATTTTGGAACTGCTGAATCCTTACCGACTTGTGGTAATTCGGTAACATTTCAGGCACTTTATGCTTATACCGGGGGTCTAGTAGCGTGGACACCCAGTACAGGTCGTTCTCCTTCAGCTTTTTTATACGAGGGTCACTCAACAGGCACGACAGCATGAAAGACCCCATTTACACAAGGTTGGATGCCGAGCTACTCATGTCCCGTTTCTCATCCTCAGTGATCTCACTGAAGGTATCTTCTTCCCCTCAGCCACGTACAACACCATGGGTACCAGATAGGTGACAACGAGCACCCTGGGATGCCTTTTGTGGTTGGTCTTCCTCCTCCTCCTCAAAGCCACATTCCTCCTCTGACTCCTCTTCCTCACAATCCTCTTCCAGCTTTGCCGCTGGTCCAGCAAGCGATGCTGATAAGGCTGTTTCTGGTGGTGATGGTGACCACAACTCTTCCTCTTCACGCTCATCTACGGCCTGATCCAGCACTCTTCGCAGGGCACGCTCCAGGAAGAAAACAAATGGTATGATGTCACTGATGGTGCCTTCGGTGCGACTGACTAGGTTTGTCACCTCCTCAAAAGGACGCATGAGCCTACAGGCATTGCGCATGAGTGTCCAGTAACGTGGCAAAAAAAATCCCAGCTCCGCAGAGGCTGTCCTAGCACCCCGGTCATACAAATACTCGTTAACGGCTCTTTCTTGTTGGAGCAGGCGGTCGAACATTAGGAGTGTTGAATTCCAACGTGTCGAGCTGTCGCAAATCAAGCGCCTCACTGGCATGTTGTTTCACCACTGGATATCGAAAAAGTGCGCCATGGCCGTGTAGGAACGCCTCAAATGGCAACACACCTTCCTGGCCTGCTTCAGGACGTCCTGTAAGCCTGGGTACTTATGCACAAAGCGTTGTACGATCAGATTACACACATGTGGCATGCACGGCACATGTGTCAACTTGCCCAATTTCAATGCCGCCACCAAATTACTTCCATTGTCAGAAACCACTTTGCCGATCTCCAGTTGGTGTGGAGTCAGCCACTGATCCACCTGTGCGTTCAGGGCGGACAGGAGTGCTGGTCCGGTGTGACTCTCTGCTTTCAGGCAAGTCAACCTCAAGACGGCGTGACACTGCCGTATCCGGGATGTGGAATAGTACCTGGGGAGCTGGCGGGGGTGCCGTTGATGTGGAGCAAGACGCAGCAGCAGAAGAGGACTCAGCCGAGGAGGTTATGGAAGAGGATGGAGTAGGAGGAGTAGAGGAGGTGGCAGCAGGCCTGCCTGCAAGTCGTGGCGGTGTCACCAACTCCTCCTCTGCAGAGTCATGCATTCCATGCTTGGCAGCCGTCAGCAGGTTTACCCAATGCACAGTGTAGGTGATATACCTGCCCTGACCATGCTTTGCAGACCAGCTATCAATGGTCATATGGACCCTTGCCCCAACACTGTGTGCCAGACATGCCATTGCTTCCTTTCGCACAATCGAGTACAGGTTGGGGATTGCCCTTTGTGCAAAGAAATTTCGGCCGGGTACCTTCCACTGCGGTGTCCCAATAGTTACAAATTTTTTGAACGCCTGAGACTCCACCAGCTTGTATGGTACCACCAGCTTGTATGGTAAAAGCTGGCGGGCTAAGAGTTCAGACAAGCCAGCTGTCAGACGCCGGGCAAGGGGGTGACTTTGTGACATTGGCTTCTTACGCTCAAACATGTCCTTGACAGACACCTGACTGTGGGCAAATGAGCAGGAACTGCTCCGGAAGAGAGACAGAGTGGCGGATGATTGAGAGGGCGCAAGGAGGACAGCAGTGGTTGACGTGGCTGAAGATGCTGGACCAGGAGGAGGATGGCGGCTTTGAGTTTGTGTGCTGCTTCTACTCATGTGTTGATCCCATAGGTGTTTGTGATGTGCGATCATTCGCCTTCGCAAAGCAGTTGTACCTAGGTGGGTGTTGAACTTCCCACGACTCAGTTTCTTTTGGCACAGGTTGTAAATGGCATCGCTGTTGTCAGAGGCAGACGCACAAAAAAATGCCACACTGCTGAGCTCTGCGATAACGGCATTCTGGTAGTGGCAACAGCATGCGTTGATTGGCGTGCTGTCTGGCTGACCCCGGGTGCCGATGCATGCTGTCTGACTGTGCCACTAGCTCCTTGTGACGACCTCCCCCTGCTTCCAACTCGTCTCCTCCTCTCTGTCTCCCCATCTGAACTTTCCCCCTGTTCTTCTTCTCTTCTAGCGGGCACCCACGTGACATCCACGGACGCATTGTCATCATCAACCGCTTAACTTGTATCTGACAAATCAACAAAGGAAGCAGCAGCAGGTACAACATCATCATCATCACACCGTACGTCCATGTCTGTAATGCTTCCTGACTGAGACATATCACTGTTATCTACATCCTCTGTCAATGATGGTTGCGCATCACTCATTTCTTCCAACTGATGTGTAAAAAACTCCTCTGACAGATCAAGTGAAGCGGCTGTGGTGCTAGTGTTGGTGGTGGCGGCAGGCGAGCGAGTGGTAACTTGAGAGGTGCCCGAAGATAAGCTGGAGGAGGATGGTGCGTCAAGGTTCGGAGTGGAAGCTATAGAAGATTGGGTGTCCTATGTTAAAAAGTCAACTATTTCCTCAGAAATTATCGAGTTCATGGGACGTGGCCTCTGAACACTGGGCATTATTCTAGGGCCAAAGGGAATCACAGCACCATGACCATGATGGCACCTGCGGGGTGGCCTGCCTCTGCCTGTCATTTTTTTTTAAATGTACACTTACACTACTATTAAACAAGATATGAGTGGTGGCACTGGGCAAGTGGGCACAGTATACGCTGTGAGCCTGACACAAAAAAGCAGACTGATGTTTCACAGTCCAAAAAGTTTTTATTTTTTTAAATGTACACTTACACTACTATTAAACAAGATATGAGTGGTGGCACTGGGCAAGTGGGTCCAGTATAAGCTGTGAGCCTGACACAAAAAAGCAGACTGATGTTTCACAGTCCAAAAAGTTTTTTTTGTTTTTAAATTTACACTACTATTAAACAAGATATGAGTGGTGGCACTGGGCAAGTGGGCCCAGTAGAAGCTGCGAGCCTGAAACAAAAAAGCAGACTGATGTTTCACAGTCCAAAAAGTTTTTTTTGTTTTTAAATGTACACTTACACTACTATTAAACAAGATATGAGTTGTGGCACTGGGCAAGTGGGCACAGTATACACTGTGAGCCTGACACAAAAAAGCAGACTGATGTTTCACAGTCCAAAAAGTTTTTATTTTTTTAAATGTACACTTACACTACTATTAAACAAGATATGAGTGGTGACACTGGGCAAGTGGGCCCAGTGTAAGCTGTGAGCCTGACACAAAAAAGCAGACTGATGTTTCACAGTCCAAAAAGTTTTTTTTTGTTTTTAAATGTACACTTACACTACTATTAAACAAGATATGAGTGGTGGCACTGGGCAAGTGGGCCCAGTATAAGCTGTGAGCCTGACACAAAAAAGCAGACTGATGTTTCACAGTCCAAAAAGTTTTTTGTTTTTAAATTTGCACTACTGTTACACCAGATATGAGTGGTGGCACTGGGCAAGTGGGCACAGTATACGCTGTGAACCTGGCACACATGCTGGCAGGCATGCAACTGCAATTAGATTACACTAGCAGACTGATGTTTCACAGTCAAAAAAGTTTTTTTTTTTTAAATGTACACTACTGTTACAGCAGATATGAGTGGTGGCACTGGGCAAGTGGGCCTGGCACACACTCTGGCAGGCAGGCAACTGCAATTAGATTACACTAGCAGACTGATGTTTCACAGTCAAATTTTTTTTTTTTTTAAATTTACACTACTGTTATAGCAGATATGAGTGGTGGCCCTGGACAAGTGGGCCTGGCACACACGCTGGCAGGCAGGCAACTGCAATTAGATTACACAAGCAGACTGATGTTTCACAGTCCAAAAAGTTTTTTTTTTTTAAATTTACACTACTGTTACACCAGATATGAGTGGTGGCACTGGGCAAGTGGGCCTGACACACACGCTGGCAGGCAGGCAACTGCAATTAGATTACACAAGCAGACTGATGTTTCACAGTCAAAAAAGTTTTTTTTTTTTAATTTACACTACTGTTACACCAGATATGAGTGGTGGCACTGGGCAAGTGGCTTGGCAGGCAGGCAGGCAACTGCAATTAGATTACACAGGAAAAAAAATCACAAAAAAATAAAAAATGATGTTCTAGCCCTAAAAAGGGCTTTTTGGGGTGCTGTCCTTACAGCAGAGATCAGATGAGTCCTTCAGGGCTGTAGTGGACACTGAATACACTAGCCTAGCTATCAATTTCCCTATTAAATCACCAGCAGCTACACTGTCCCTCCTCTCACTAACAATGAAGTTTCCGAATGAATCTAAAATGGCTGCTGTCCAGGAGCTGGGAGGGTCTAGGAGGGAGGGTCTGCTGCTGATTGGCTGGAATGTGTCTGCAGACTGTGAGATACATTAACAAAGTTTACTCAATGATGACGAATAGGGGGCGGATCGAACATCGCATATGTTTGCCCGCCGCGACAAACGCGAATATGCTATGTTCCCTGGGAACTATTTGCCGGCAAACTATTCGCTACATCACTATTGATGACATCTTGCCGCTTGGATGAAGACTCCTCCCGGTAAGTGAATCTTCGGGGTTTAGTGTTAGGATTTTTTAAGGGTGTATTGGGTGGGTTTATTGTTACGGTTACCCTTAGTCTCGCTGAGAGATGGACCGCTTAGTAGCCTGGATTCCTATTGCTGAAGAGGGGAGAAGCTGCTTTCCATAGTATTCTATATGAGTCTCGCAAATGTAGAATAATCCCCCTTAGCTGTAGTACAGCTAGGATACCCTTCTGCCCACAAAAACGAGTCAACGCTGCGATTGAGGGACAACCAAGAACTGAGGACTGGGATGCCCAGCCTGCTTTTTATTTAGGTTACATGCACACAGGGCACTCCCAGGGGGGGAAGCATAAAATCCCCCATCACACATTTAGACAACGCTCTTGTGACAGGCCACCACAGATAACAAGTACACACAAGAAAACAATTGAGTCCTTCTTATCACCTAGCAGTGAATGCTTATCACATAAACTTAATTACAGTACACAATATGCTAGGAAACCTGCCTCAGAAAATAGTTTTCTCAAAACTGAACAGAGTTAACCCTTTATGAAATGATACTTGTTACAGTTTTCTTGGAGCCCTTCTTAGGCGCTGGCTTGGCTGGTTCAGGCATTGCTGCTGGGAAATAAGTTCTTCACAACAAAATAACTAATGCTTCTGTAACAGTGCTCCCTTTATGTGGAACACTCTGGCAGACACGGTCTGACCCCTTTTCGGGGCAGACTAAGGCTGTCCAGACCGCTGGTTATGCGGGGCTGAGGTCGGTTTGTCTGGACAACCCGTCGGCGTTGCCATTCTGTTTCCCAGGTCTGTAAGTAATGGTGAAATTGAAGGGTTGCAACGATAAACTCCAACGTAATAGCCTGCCGTTATCTCCAGAGACCCGGTTCAGCCACACCAACAGGTTATGGTCGGTGACCAGAGTGAACTCCTGCCCATATAAATAGGGAGTCAATTTCTTTAATGCCCACACCAAAGCCAAACACTCCTTTTCGACCGCTGCATAGCTGACTTCGCGGGGGAAGGAGCTTCCGGCTGATGTAGGCAACTTGATGCTCCCCTCCATCTTCGCCTACTTGGCTGAGGACGGCTCCCAGCCCGAACATGGAAGCATCTGTATGGACGATAAAACGTTTGTCAAGGGCTGGAGCCGCCAAGACAGGAGCGTTAATTAGAGCATTTTTGAGAGCCTGGAAAGTCGTTTCACAGTGGGGAGACCACAGGACCTGTCGAGGTAAGTTCTTCTTGGTCAAGTCAGTCAGGGGTTTGGCAAGTGTGCTGTAGTCTGGTACGAACCGTCTATAGTACCCTGCCGTGCCCAGGAAGGCTAGGACCTGAGTCTTAGTGATGGGGGTGGGCCAATTGGCGACAGCTTCTATCTTGGCCGGCTCTGGTCGCTGCTTTCCACACCCCACCCGGTGACCCAGGTACTGTACCTCGGCCATCCCAAAGTGGCATTTTTCTGGCTTCAGAGTCAGGCCAGCAGCCCGGATCTGATCCAGAACCATTCCTACGTGAGCTAAGTGGTCCTCCCAGGACTCACTGTGGATCGCTATGTCATCCAGGTAGGCGCAAGCAAAACTCTGGAAGCCATCCAGGAGCCTATCCACCAAGCGCTGGAATGTAGCTGGGGCATTCTTCATCCCAAACGGCATTACCCTAAACTGATATAAGCCGAATGGGGTGACGAATGCCGACTTGGGGATAGCCTCCGGGGCCAGGGGAATCTGCCAGTAACCTTTGCAGAGGTCAATAGTGGTCAGGTAATTTCCCCTGGCTATACGATCGAGTAGCTCGTCTACCCTGGGCATAGGGTAAGCGTCCGTCACGGTCTTTTCATTGAGCCTCCGATAGTCTACGCAGAACCGGGTGGTCCCATCTTTCTTGGGCACCAAGACAACTGGGGAGGCCCAGGGACTATCGGAGGGCTCAATTACCCTGAGTTGGAGCATCTCATCGATCTCCTTCTTCATTCCTATCCTAACTGCTTCGGGGATTCGGTACGGAGCCTGGCGCAAGGGAGCTTGTCCCGGAGTATCTACCTGGTGGTTGGTTAAAGTAGTGTACCCTGGCTTCGGGGAGAAGGTGAGGTGTTTGGACTGTAGGAGTTGGTTGAGCTGCTCCCTTTCAGTGGGGCTAAGTCGGTCTCCTATCTGAACCTGAGCCACTATACCTGTGGGGAGACTCTTTTCTAATAGGTCTGGAATGGGTAGACTGTCGGGGCCTTCCTGAGGGGAACAACATACGGCCGTCACGTTCTCTGGTCGCTCAAAATATTCCTTGAGCATGTTTACATGGAATGTCTTTCTAAGATTATTGTCGTGGCAGCTAGCTATCACATAAGTGGTGTCTCCCCTTTTCTCTACGATCTGGTAGGGGCCCTGCCAGGACGCCTGCAATTTGTCTGTCTTCACCGGCTTAAGTACTAACACCTTTTGTCCTATGGTAAAGATTCTCTTTCGAGCCCCCCGATCGTACCATACTTTCTGTCTTCTCTGGGCCGACTGGAGATTAGCCCGCACGGATTTGGCTAATTGCTCCATTCGGTCCCTGAGTTCCAGCACGTATGGCACAATGGGGACACCGTCAGTCTCCATCTCTCCCTCCCAGTGCTCCCGGATCAGGTTTAGGGGTCCCCGTACCTTTCTTCCGTAGAGCAACTCGAAGGGAGAGAACCCTGTCGTTTCCTGGGGCACCTCCCGATAAGCAAAAAGGAGATGCGGCAGGAAGCGTTCCCAGTCTCGGTATTCCTGAGTGAACGTCTTGAGCATTTGCTTGAGGGTCCCATTGAACCTCTCACACAGCCCGTTCGTCTGGGGGTGGTATGGGGAGCTCAGGAGGGACTTAATTTTGCAAACTTGCCAGAGTTGTTGGGTCAATTCAGCCGTAAATTGGGTGCCTCGGTCGGATAGGATTTCTTTTGGAAATCCTACCCGGGAGAACACCTGTACTAGTGCATTCGCTACCGTATCCGCTTGTATGTTGGATAGGGCAACAGCCTCTGGGTACCTGGTAGCGTAGTCCACTACGGTAAGAATGTAGCGCTTACCGGAGGGACTAGGGGTAGCCAGTGGTCCCACTAGGTCAATAGCAACCCGGCTGAAGGGTTCCTCTACAATGGGCATATTTACTAGATGGGCTTTAGGGTGATCGCCTCGCCTTCCTACTCGTTGACACACATCGCAGGTGTTACAGTAAGTTCTAACGTCAGCGTGTACCCCTGGCCAAAAGAACGTGTGAGTAATGCGGTGTAGGGTACGAGTTACGGCTAGGTGGCCTGCTAAGGGGATGTCGTGGCCTATCTTGAGGATTTCTTGACGGTATTTGTGGGGCACTACCAGCTGTCGCCTACGCTGTCCCCTTTTCTCTGTCCAGCGGTATAGTTTCCCTTTTTCCCATAAGAATGTTTCGTTATCTGCCCCGCCCCCTCCGGTCTCTGCTCGTTCCCGGTACTTTTGTAAGGTCGGGTCAGTCTTAGACTCTGTCTCGAAAGCATCTGGGGTGTCCCAGGGTATGGGGCCTAACATGTCAGGCAAAGTCGGGGTAGGTCTTACCTGTGTCTCCCGCACTGGTGAGAGTTCTCGCTCCGTCCAGGCTTGGGCCCGTGTAGTCACTGGGTCCGCCTCGTTGTGGCATACTGGAGCATAGGCAGAAGTCATGGGGCCCAAATCGTTGCCCAGTAGTACTTCGGCAGGTAAATTATCCATTATGCCCACGTTCACAGCCCCCTTTCCCGCTCCCCAATCAAGATGCACTTTAGCTGTTGGAATTTTGTACACATCCCCCCCCGCCACTCTAACGGCCACAGTCTGTCCAGATCGCTTGTGCTCCGGCACCAAATGACTCTGTACCAGCGTGATAGTAGCCCCTGTGTCTCTCAATCCCTCGGTAGATCGCCCCTCGAGCCATACCTTCTGCCGATGGTGCTGGCGGTTATCTGAGGCAGCATATACAGGGTCCGCCTCGTGAAGCGGCCCCAAATATTCCTCCATAGGGGCCTCTTGGTTAACACAGAGGGTCCGGGCCGGACGATATGCCCCAGAGGGGTAATTGTAATTCCTGGGTGTCTGGTGCGTATTAAGGGGGCAGCTAGCCATGAAATGCCCTGGTTGCTTGCATCGGTGGCAAGTCGGTCTGGGACGCTCAGAGCTGTTATTGGATGGTCCTGAGTGTCGGGCGGGCCCTGCGGGCACCGGGGCTCGGAATTCAGCACGAGGGGGTGTACGGTAAACCTCTCTGGGTTCGACCCGTGCTGGAGCTCGGTAGTTTGTGGGTTCGTGAAGACAGGAGTCATGATGTTCATCGGCCAATTTGGCTGCTTCTTCTAAGGTAGAAGGTCGCCTGTCTCGCAGCCATTCCTTCCCTTGCTGTTCCATGCCATTATAAAAATGTTCTAAGAGAAACAATTGTAAAATTTCCTCACCAGTCACCGCTTTACTTCCGCTCATCCAGTGATTTGCCGCTCTCCGCATTCGGTGCGCCCATTCCATATGGGTATCGTTAGGCTTCTTTTTCGTGCCCCGAAACTGTCGGCGATATGCGTCCGGAGTTACCGCGTACCGTCGCAACAGTGTCTCCTTAACTAGCTCATACTGTGTCACTTCCTCAGCACCCAGAGTACGAAAGGCTTCCAGGGCTCGCCCGGATAGTTTCCCAGACAATATCGTGGGCCACTCCCTGTTGGGAATCTGGTGCAGGGCACATTGCCTTTCGAAGTCCGCCAAATATTCATCAATCCCTGTCTCGCTCTCTAGGAAGGGTCGAAATGCCGCATAGGGTATCTTGGGCCTCCCAGCATTTTCGACAGGGATGATTACCTGCGGGGCTTCAGCATTGCGGTGTGCGTTCGCTAGGTTGAGTTCGTGGGCTCGAGTCTCTCGTATATCCTTGTCCGCTTCCGCCATCAACTGCTGTACCAATTCCATGGAGGGGTTCGGCCCGTACAGTGAGAGCCTCTCCCGAACAATCCTGGTTTTTTCGTCACTAATCGTGGTCGGTGTTTCCGCCATTGTGAAGCTCTGATCCAGTTCGGTCAATTCTGCGATCAGCTCTCTCCTCGGCCGGTTGCTGGCGTACCCCCCTCTGCTTTCAAGTAAATCCTTTAGGGTTGTACGCTTCAATTTTTCGTAAGCGCTCTCCATCCGTTCTGTACCTCTCCTAGGAAATCCAGGAAAAATCCCACCGCTGCCGCCAAATGTTACGGTTACCCTTAGTCTCGCTGAGAGATGGACCGCTTAGTAGCCTGGATTCCTATTGCTGAAGAGGGGAGAAGCTGCTTTCCATAGTATTCTATATGAGTCTCGCAAATGTAGAATAATCCCCCTTAGCTGTAGTACAGCTAGGATACCCTTCTGCCCACAAAAACGAGTCAACGCTGCGATTGAGGGACAACCAAGAACTGAGGACTGGGATGCCCAGCCTGCTTTTTATTTAGGTTACATGCACACAGGGCACTCCCAGGGGGGGAAGCATAAAATCCCCCATCACACATTTAGACAAAGCCCTTGGACAGGCCACCACAGATAACAAGTACACACAAGAAAACAATTGAGTCCTTCTTATCACCTAGCAGTGAATGCTTATCACATAAACTTAATTACAGTACACAATATGCTAGGAAACCTGCCTCAGAAAATAGTTTTCTCAAAACTGAACAGAGTTAACCCTTTATGAAATGATACTTGTTACAGTTTTCTTGGAGCCCTTCTTAGGCGCTGGCTTGGCTGGTTCAGGCATTGCTGCTGGGAAATAAGTTCTTCACAACAAAATAACTAATGCTTCTGTAACATTTATTTTTTAAATTAGGGACTTTGGGCAGAAATAGAACTAAATGCCCTTTTAAGGGCAATGCCCATACAAATGCTCTTTTCAGGGCAATGGTGAGCTTAGGTTTTTTTAGTTAGTATTTTATTTGGGGGGTTGGTTGTTTGGGTGGTGGGTTTTACTGTTGGGGCAGTGTTTTTTTTTTTTTTTTTACAGGAAAAAGAGCTGATTTCTTTGGGGCAATGTTTAGTTTAGTTTAGGCTAGGGTTTTTTTTTATTTTGAGGGGATTTTTTATTTTGATAGGGCTATTAGATTAGGTGTAATTAGTTTAAAGATCTTGTTATTTGTTTTTTATTTTCTAATTTAGTGGGGGTTTTTTTGTGATTTAGCTAATTTAATTTATTTTATTTTATTGTATTTAATGTAGGTAATTTATTTAATTATAGTGTAAAGTTAGGTGTTAGTGTAACTTGTGTTAGGATTTATTTTACAGGTAAATTTGTATTTATTTTAGCTAGGTAGTTATTAAATAGTTAAAAACTATTTAATAACTATTCTACCTAGTTAAAATAAATACAAAGGGGGCGGAGCTAGGACTTGGCCAAGATAAGACGCTCCTGGTTTCCTTATACTAATCTATTGAATCTCTCTCTCATACTTCGACATCTAACATTAAAATACATTTTCTAGCTGCTATATTACTAGCTGATTCTAGAGATGTCAAGCTCGTCTCACGGGATTTACCAGGAGCGGATTTAATTAAGCTGAAAGAAGACAGAGGCCTTCTCTTCCGATAAGCAACTTTCCCCTAGGTTTGCTGGGGTGAGTACTTTTATCCCACTCAAGTGACTGGATAGCCCTATAATCTCCAATTCTCACAAGCTCCCAGAACAGCACCTGCCTAAGATGAATAAAGAGATTCCTAACGCACTAGCTGCGTTTGGGAGCCGGATGGATGCCAATTTCACCTCGCTCCTCCATTGTATCTCTCAAGACCGGGAAGATCCCACAACCATTTTCTACTATGATCCTGAACCTCTGCCTCGCATAACTACCTGCCTACAGGAGACCCCTTTGTGTACTCACCTTGCACCCGTTTTGTCCAAGATGGCGGTGCGGCCTGCCTGCACGAACCCTCATGATCACGTCCTCTCTATACTACAGAACTATCCTGCCTCTATACCAGACGCCACTGCTATTATCTGGGACCTCGCTCTGAAGCGGACGATCGGGGCGGGGCTTGAAGCCGACATATCTGCTGCAATATCCCTATGCAGTATCACGTCTGCCTATGCCCTAAATGATGTTAGCCGGAAGCCAGCTCTTGAAACTGCATCGAGGCACACAGCTTACCGTGGACGAATAGAGAACCTCACGAGGGCTATAGAACACAGGAGTACAAGCATCGCTTTCTTCCCTGCAGAGAACAAATCAAGGTTCACATACCCTGTGCCTTGTTGGTTTCCGGGGAGAGCTCTTCTTCGTTCACCCTGGCAAACACCTTAGGAAAACTGGTATCGGCTAAATTTTAAAAGTATAAACTTGCAATCAGGGGTATCAGAGACTGCCTCCATAATCCCCACTACGCTCCTTTTTACTTTAAGCTACCGCTTCCTTGAATTGAGAGACATTGACTTTGTAGCCCCATATACTCTTGAACCTGCACCGTCTCTAAAGTTATAGCTGTGTTTCCCTAATGTTATATTCCGTGCACCCCCAGATTTTTCAGAGTTAAGGTTTATTAGTATTTATGCTTTTCTCTTGTATTGTAACTCACGTGTTGTCATTGTTTGCCCCGCACATGTATCTTCTTTCCTCAGAGCTCTAACTCATACCTCTTAGAAAATTTATATTTGGGACTTTATGTAATACCTACTCATTTAGGACATGTGGTGTTTTTGGGCAGTCCCTGTGGATATTAAAGTAAATGCCCTTTGCTCTCAGCACCTGCTAATTTAAATTTTAGCATGATAGCCCCTAAACCCGCAACACCACAGGGCTTAAACCGGTACTGCATTTACTGAGGATATGTTAAACACCTGATGGTATATTCTATACTACCCACACAACCCCTAAGCTTAGATATATTACTATATTCATTTCCTTATCCACTAATACATCTTGACTGATATCTTAGTATAGTTATATGCTCCCTCTAACTTTTCCCACTACCCATTATTTGAGTTTTAGGGTGAGGAGAGATACACTCTTTGTTCTTAAGAGCCATGATTTACACAGGTTCCAAACGTATAGCTAGGACGTCATTATATGTTAATCCCTATGTTTTAGGTCTTATTCTAAAGCAGGTTGAGATAGGCGTGGTAGATAATCACACTGACATTAAGTCAAGACTTCTACACTTAGCACTTGACCCTATTCAATTAGTGGCTTTTTTTTTTTTTTTACAGCATAATATACAAAACAATTCTTATTCATTTGCGAACTTCTAGGAGATAGTCTCTAATTATTACTTCTGTGGGTTCAGATCTCCGTAATCTGTCTGTTTTACGTATACCAAACAAAGCACTTTATTTTAGTTATCCCCCCGCTTGCATTTATAGCCCACACTATTCTATAAGTAAGCTCACCATACAGCTTGAAAGGGGTTTGCTCCGCCCTCCTCCTTTACTTTTTCGCCCCCTGGGCCCCTTCCCCCTCCATCTTCCCCATAACTTGAGTGGCTCTTGCCCACTGCAATACCTTTTCTTCCCCACTTTCTCAGACACACCTGTGGTCATTATAAAAATATAAAATGAAGTTATTTCTCAGCTAGCCCAAACCTTTATTTGATACCTCACTTGACATGACACATGTTTTCATCCGATATGGTTGGCCTTTTAGTATTGGTACTGCTATACCTATCTCTGAGAGTTCCAACATTAATGATTCACTCCTAAGCTTAGCTTTATAACCTTTCTTTAGCTGGATGGATAACTTTTACATAATAATATTGAGTGTTATATCTTGTGGTTAAGATTTTTAATGGGCAAATTATGCATTTTACATGTTTCTGAAACTTCAATAAAAATTGTTTAAAAAAATAAATAAATACAAACTTGCCTGTAAAATAAAAATAAACCCTAAGCTAGATACAATGTAACTATTAGTTATATTGTAGTTATCTTAGGGTTTATTTTATAGGTAAGTATTTAGTTTTAATAGGAATTATTTAGTTAATGATAGTAATTTTATTTAGATTTATTTAAATTATATTTAAGTTAGGAGGTGTTAGGGTTAGACTTAGGTTTAGGGGTTAATAAATTTAATATAGTGGCGGCGACATTGGGGGCAGCATATTAGGGATTAATAAGTGTAGGTAGGTTGCGGTGACATTGAGGGATGGCAGATTAGGGGTTAATAAATATAATGTAGGTGTCGGCGATGTTGGGGGCAGCAGATTAGGGGTTCATAAGTATAATGTAGGTGGCGGCGTTGTCCGGTGTGGCAGATTAGGGTTTAATAAGTATAATGTAGGTGGCAGCGATGTTAGGGGCGGCATATTAGGGGTTAATAATATTTAACTAGTGTTTGCTAGGCGGGAGTGCGGTGGTTTAGGGGCTAATATGTTTATTCTAGTGGCGGCGATGTCCGGAGCGGCAGATTAGGGGTTAATAATTTTATTATAGTGTTTGCAATGCGGGAGGGCCTCGGTTTAGGGGTTAATAGGTACTTTATGGGTGTTAGTGTACTTTTTAGCACTTTAGTTATGAGTTTTATGCTACAGCGTTGTAGTGTAAAACTCATAACTACTGACTTTAGAATGCATTAGGAATCTTGGAGGTAGAGGGTGTACCACTCACTTTTTGGCCTCCCAGGACAGACTTGTAATACCGGCGCTATGGAAGTCCCATAGAAAAAAGGGTTTACAAAGTTTACGTAAGTCGGTTTGCGGTAAGGCCAAAAAAGTGTGCGGTGCCCCTAAACCTGCAAGACTCGTAATACCAGCGGTAGTGAAAAAGCACAGTTAGGACCTGTTAACACTGCTTTTTCAGCTTACAGCACAACTCGTAATCTAGCCGATTGTATTTTGTTATGTGTTTTGTGCAATTTTTTTCTTGAGTGTAGGATAAATGGGTATTGGTAAGCGCTAAAAAAGCTTAAAAGGCTACAATAGGTAGATGCAGTTTAATACAATATAAACACTCCTATAAGTGATATATATACAAGGTTAAAACACAATGCATGGATCCATGTCTCGCAAAATTAAAAATTACAACATATAAAAATATACCATAAAATCAAAGACGAGAGATAGCTCCTAAAATGCTATGACTTGCAGTGAGTAGACTAGTATTGTTCTACATGTAGGGCGGTGTATACAAATATTAGTACAATTACTGCAGACTTACGATAGATTGGCTAAAATTAATACATACAAAATCCAAATACAAACTTCAAATTCAGGTGTTTCACACAGATGGGTGTAAGTGCTTCTCAGAAACCATTCAAACAGGTGTAAGATAAATAAATATGATATAAACAAGATAAAAATAAAGCCTGATGGAGAAAAAGTCTTGAGAAAGGCCTAGTCTAGGCCGAAACGCGTTGGCATACTGGTGAGCTTGTTTTTAATTACCCATATTGTTCTTCGTATACAGTGTTGCACTATTTTTCTTCTCTCTTTCTTATTTTCAGGTTTCTAAATCGTTTATATGCTTAGATGATTCTAGACGTTCAGCTTTCAAATATGCATATGTGATTTTGGATCTGTTTTTTATTCCTGGCACAAGGTGTGCCCCTTCTTTGGTGGTGATCATTTAATACACGTTTTTTACCTTTTTTTTTTTCTTCAATTATTTTTCAATATTTTTCACTTTTTTATATTTTTTTCTGATTTTCACATTTTTTACAAATTTTGAAAATTTTTATACACACCCAATCCCCAACAACACATCTTCACAACATCGGGAAGACTTTGTGATAGACTTTTGTATGGAACTATTATCGTGACTATATTATTCTTTTTAGTGGCACTTGGACACTTTACATCCCCCACTGGAGTGGGTCCCATTTTTTCTCCATCAGGCTTTATTTTTATCTAGTTTTTATCGTATTTATTTATCTTACACCTGTTTGAATGGTTTCTGAGAAGCACTTACACCCATCTGTGTGAAACACCTGAATTTGAAGTTTGTATTTGGATTTTGTATGTATTAATTTTAGCCAATCTATCGTAAGTCTGCAGTAATTGTACTAATATTTGTATACACCGCCCTACATGTAGAACAATACTAGTCTACTCACTGCAAGTCATAGCATTTTAGGAGCTATCTCTCGTCTTTGATTTTATGGTATTGTTACGGTTACCCTTAGTCTCGCTGAGAGATGGACCGCTTAGTAGCCTGGATCCCTATTGCTAAAGAGGGGAGAAGCTGCTTTCCATAGTATTCTATATGAGTCTCGCAAATATAGAATAATCTCCCTTAGCTGCAGTACAGCTAGGATACCCTTCTGCCCACAAAAACGAGTCAACGCTGCGATTGAGGGTCAAACAAGAACTCAGGACTGGGATGCCCAGCCTGCTTTTTATTAAGGTTACATGCACACAGGGCACTCCCAGGGGGGGGGGGGGAAGCACAAAATCCCCCATCACACAGTTAGATAGAGAGCAATGTCCTTTGACAGGCCACAATAGGATTACAGTACTTAAGATAACAAGTTTACAAGTTCATCTTATCAATTAGCAGTCTGGCTCCAGAGGTGATTAGACAATAGTTTCTAAAAGCTGAAAAAAAGTTAACTCTTTATGAAATGATACTTGTTACGGTTTTCTTGGAGCCCTTCTTAGGCGCTGGCTTGGCTGGTTCAGGCATTGCTGCTGGGAAATAAGCTCTTCACAACAAAA
>NC_069507.1:283370237-283426081 GCF_027579735.1 Bombina bombina | reverse complement strand
ACAATCTGATTGTGTCTCAGGAGTCTGTCTGGGTAAACTGATTGTGTCCTTGTGTGATTATGTTAACTAGACTGCCCAACATCAGATTGTCTGAGTAAATGTTCTTCCCTAGTTAATTAACTTAATATGTTAATCTGTTTTACCTGTCAATAGACAATTGTTAGAGGTTTGATGCATTGTTCATATGTCTGCTTTACTGTTAAACCAATGCCCTTTGTAACCTGAAGCCAGGGTGTATAAATCTGTGTGCTGCCTTCAAATAAAGTAGACATTCTGTTTTAAACCTGAAACTGGCGGGGTTGTGTATTGCTGATTCCCTATGCAGGACATTGTTCTCTGGTATTAACCCTTGGTACACAGTTGGTACCGTAACATGTACTATGTCCACTTGATAAGTGATCCATGAACCATAACCCTAATGTGGTTGTATGTGAAATTAGATCTAAATAATGATGTGTCGATTGTGAGATAATTATAGGTGTGTGAATGTAAACAAACTCCGTAAATAATCGTTCCTTGACCAATTGTAAGCCATCTTTAGGAGGCTTGTATAATTTGAGGCATCTAATTGGTTTATGTGCTCTTAGTCTGATGACTGCAAGTACCATCATGCCTCTCTGCCGGAACTACAAGGAAATTGTGTTTGCATGATTGTATGTTGTTCTCTAACCGGCTAATCTAAGTGACTACAAGTACCATCATGCTTCTATATTCTCTACCGGAAGTACCCGGATAATGTGTCTGCGTGACTGTTATTTTGTAGTCTTTTTGTTCCTTGACTACAAAAAGACTACAAAATAACAGTCACGCAGACACATTATCCGGGTACTTCCGGTAGAGAATATAGAAGCATGATGGTACTTGTAGTCACTTAGATTAGCCGGTTAGAGAACAACATACAATCATGCAAACACAATTTCCTTGTAGTTCCGGCAGAGAGGCATGATGGTACTTGCAGTCATCAGACTAAGAGCACATAAACCAATTAGATGCCTCAAATTATACAAGCCTCCTAAAGATGGCTTACAATTGGTCAAGGAACGATTATTTACGGAGTTTGTTTACATTCACACACCTATAATTATCTCACAATCGACACATCATTATTTAGATCTAATTTCACATACAACCACATTAGGGTTATGGTTCATGGATCACTTATCAAGTGGACATAGTACATAAGAAAAAACTATAATAAACTTCTAATTAAGGCAACAAGTGGGAGTTCTTGGAAAGAAAAGGTTTTATTGGTTGATGTTAAGGAAGGGGAGGGTTTATTGCAAACATATGGTTACTGATCCCTATATAAAGGGGATTTAAATTGTTTAGAGTATACAAGCCTGATGAAACAGGGTCTTCCCTGAGAAACGCGTCGCTATTATCTCTGCATATACAAGGAGATTTGCCATTAAACACACCAAGTTGTAATTTGTTACTGATGGTATTTTTTATCTTTTGAAAAATAAAATACTTGAAACTTTTTTAACAAATCTGGTGTTCGTGTGGCATTTCCCTTGCCAGTAACCATAAGGCTGCTTAGCCTTCCTCCCCTCTGGACATTTTTTCCTTTTTGCTGGAAGTAACCTAGTGAAGGGTTGCTGTTGTGAGATCAACCACAACTGTAGGATTTCTTGACGGGGATCCCTTGGTACAGCCAGCTGGTTTGCTGTTTAAATACCAGCCTGCCCCTACAGGCACAAGAGAGTGCCTTCACGTTTGTGAGTATCCTGTATCTCATCTTGCTTGGATTTTGTCAGTTTTGATTGATCTACACATGTGGCGCCTCTGTTTCTGTTTTCCTTGCAGTTAACCTTTTTTTGAAGATACACCATCGTTTGGGTGAAGACCGAGAGCTGCCTTATATTTCTTTCTCTGGACTCATTTGGACTTCATTTGAACTTTTCCATTTGACCATTTGATACGTCTGTATATACATATATTTTAACCATTTTTTTTATATTTTATATATATTTTATATTTTTTATTATTATTATTATTTTCTTAATTTTTTTGGTTTATAATTCTATCCACATATATGGTATCACCAGGGGCATATTGATTGTATTATTATTCCAGTACTATACTCTGCCCTTAGTCATTAGCGCCTCCTAAAGGGGATTTGTGGTATTACACTAATATCACAATATCCCTGACAATACATTTTTAAGGTCGGGGTAGGTCTTACCTGTGTCTCCCGCACTGGTGAGAGCTCTCGCTCCATCCGGGCTTGGGCCCGTGTAGTCACTGGGTCCGCCTCGTTGTTGCATACTGGAGCATAGGCAGAAGTCATGGGGCCCAAATTGTTGCCCAATAGTACTTCGGCAGGTAAATTATCCATTATGCCCACGTTCACAGCCCCCTTTCCCGCTCCCCAATCAAGATGCACTTGAGCTGTTGGAATTTTGTACACATCCCCCCCCGCAACTCTAACGGCCACAGTCTGTCCGGATCGCTTGTGCTCTGGCACCAAATGACTCTGTACCAGCGTGATAGTAGCCCCTGTGTCTCTCAATCCCTCTGTAGATCGCCCCTCGAGCCATACCTTCTGCCGATGGTGCTGGCGGTTATCTGAGGCAGCATATACAGGGTCCACCTCGTGAAGCGGCCCCACATATCCCTCCATAGGGGCCTCTTGGTTAACACAGAGGGCCCGGGCCGGACGATAGGACCCAGAGGGGTAATTGTAATTCCTGGGTGTCTGGTGCGTATTAAGGGGGCAGCTAGCCATGAAATGCCCTGGTTGCTTGCATCGGTGGCAAGTCGGTCTGGGACGCTCAGAGCTGTTATTGTGTGGTCCTGAGTGTCGGACGGGCCCTGTGGGCACCGGGGCTCGGAATTCAGCACGAGGGGGTGCACAGTAAACCTCTCTGGGTTCGACCCGTGCTGGAGCTCGGTAGTTCATGGGTTCGTGAAGACGGGAGTCATAATGTTCATCGGCCAATTTGGCTGCTTCTTCTAAGGTAGAAGGCCGCCTGTCTCGCAGCCATTCCTTCCCTTGCTGTTCCATGCCATTATAAAAATGTTCTAAGAGAAACAATTGTAAAATTTCCTCCCCAGTCACCGCTTTACTTCCGCTCAGCCAGTGATTTGCCGCTCTACGCATTCGGTGCGCCCATTCCATATGGGTATCGTTAGGCTTCTTTTTCGTGCCCCGAAACTGTCGGCGATACGTGTCCGGAGTTACAGCGTACCGTCGCAACAGTGTCTCCTTAACTAGCTCATACTGTGTCACTTCCTCAGCACCCAGAGTACGAAAGGCTTCCAGGGCTCGCCCGGATAGTTTCCCAGACAATATCGTGGGCCACTCTCTGTTGGGAATCTGGTGCAGGGCACATTGCCTTTCGAAGTCCGCCAAATATTCATCAATCCCTGTCTCGCTCTCTAGGAAGGGTCGAAATGCCGCATAGGGTATCTTGGGCCTCCCAGCATTTTCGACAGGGATGATTACCTGCGGGGCTTCAGCATTGCGGTGTGCGTTCGCTAGGTTGAGTTCGTGGGCTCGAGTCTCTCGTATATCCTCGTCCGCCTCCGCCATCAACTGCTGTACCAATTCCATGGAGGGGTTCGGCCCGTATAATGAGAGCCTTTCCCGAACAATCCTGGTGTTACGGTTACCCTTAGTCTCGCTGAGAGATGGACCGCTTAGTAGCCTGGATCCCTATTGCTAAAGAGGGGAGAAGCTGCTTTCCATAGTATTCTATATGAGTCTCGCAAATATAGAATAATCTCCCTTAGCTGTAGTACAGCTAGGATACCCTTCTGCCCACAAAAACGAGTCAACGCTGCGATTGAGGGTCAAACAAGAACTCAGCACTGGGATGCCCAGCCTGCTTTTTATTAAGGTTACATGCACACAGGGCACTCCCAGGGGGAGAGGGGGGGGGAGCACAAAATCCCCCATCACACATTTAGATAGAGAGCACTGTCCTTTGACAGGCCACAATAGGATTACAGTACTTAAGATAACAAGTTTACAAGTTCATCTTATCAATTAGCAGTCTGGCTCCAGAGGTGATTAGACAATGGGATTGGTTATCCCTAAACTTAGAGCTGAGGCCAGCAAAAATGTGTATTTAGGCAATAGTTTCTAAAAGCTGAAAAAAAAGAGTTAACTCTTTATGAAATGATACTTGTTACGGTTTTCTTGGAGCCCTTCTTAGGCGCTGGCTTGCTGGTTCAGGCATTGCTGCTGGGAAATAAGCTCTTCACAACAAAATAACTAATGCTTCTGTAACAGTGCTCCCTTTCTGTGGAACACTCTGGCAGACACGGTCTGACCCCTTTTCGGGGCAGACTAAGGCTGTCCAGACCGCTGGTTATGCGGGGCTGAGGTCTGTTTGTCTGGACAACCCGTCGGCGTTGCCATTCTGTTTCCCAGGTCTGTAAGTAATGGTGAAATTGAAGGGTTGCAACGATAAGCTCCAACGTAATAGCCTGCCGTTATCTCCAGAGACCCGGTTCAGCCACACCAACGGGTTATGGTCGGTGACCAGAGTGAACTCCTGACCATATAAATAGGGAGTCAATTTCTTTAATGCCCACACCAAAGCCAAACACTCCTTTTCGACCGCTGCATAGCTGACTTCGCGGGGCAGGAGCTTCCGGCTGATGTAGGCAACTGGATGCTCCCCTCCATCTTCGCCTACTTGGCTGAGGACAGCTCCCAGCCCGAACATGGAAGCGTCTGTATGGACGATAAAACGTTTGTTAAGGGCTGGGGCCGCCAAGACAGGAGCGTTAATTAGAGCATTTTTGAGAGCCTGGAAAGCCGTTTCACAGTGGGGAGACCACAGGACCTGTCGAGGTAAGTTCTTCTTGGTCAAGTCAGTCAGGGGTTTGGCAAGTGTGCTGTAGTCTGGTACGAACCTTCTATAGTACCCTGCCGTGCCCAGGAAGGCTAGGACCTGAGTCTTAGTGATGGGGGTGGGCCAATTGGCGACAGCTTCTATTTTGGCCGGCTCTGGTCGCTGCTTTCCACACCCCACCCGGTGACCCAGGTACTGTACCTCGGCCATCCCAAAGTGGCATTTTTCTGGCTTCAGAGTCAGGCCAGCAGCCCGGATCTGATCCAGAACCATTCCCACATGAGCTAAGTGGTCCTCCCAGGACTCACTGTGGATCGCTATGTCGTCCAGGTAGGCGCAAGCAAAACTCTGGAAGCCATCCAGGAGCCTATCCACCAAGCGCTGGAATGTAGCTGGGGCATTCTTCATCCCAAACGGCATTACCCTAAACTGATATAAGCCGAATGGGGTGACGAATGCCGACTTGGGGATAGCCTCCGGGGCCAGGGGAATCTGCCAGTAACCTTTGCAGAGGTCAATAGTGGTCAGGTAATTTCCCCTGGCTATACGATCGAGTAGCTCGTCTACCCTGGGCATAGGGTAAGCGTCCGTCACAGTATTTTCATTGAGCCTCCGATAGTCTACACAGAACCGGGTGGTCCCATCTTTCTTGGGCACCAAGACAACTGGGGAGGCCCATGGACTATCGGAGGGCTCAATTACCCTGAGCTGGAGCATCTCATCGATCTCCTTCTTCATTCCTGTCCTAACTGCTTCGGGGATTCGGTACGGAGCCTGGCGCAAGGGAGCTTGTCCCGGAGTATCTACCTGGTGGGTGGTTAAAGTAGTGTACCCTGGCTTCGGGGAGAAGGTGAGGTGTTTGGACTGGAGGAGTTGGTTGAGCTGCTCCCTTTCAGTGGGGCTAAGTCGGTCCCCTATCTGAACCTGCGCCACTATACCTGTGGGGAGACTCTTTTCTAATAGGTCTGGAATGGGTAAACTGTCGGGGTCTTCCTGAGGGGAACAACATACGGCCGTCACGTTCTCTGGTCGCTCAAAATATTCCTTGAGCATGTTTACATGGAATGTCTTTCTAAGATTGTTGTCATGGCAGCTAGCTATCACATAAGTGGTGTCTCCCCTTTTCTCTACGATCTGGTAGGGACCCTGCCAGGACGCCTGCAATTTGTCTGTCTTCACCGGCTTAAGTACTAACACCTTTTGTCCTATGGTGAAGATTCTCTTTCGGGCCCCCCGATCGTACCATACTTTCTGTCTTCTCTGGGCCAACTGGAGATTAGCCCGCACGGATTTGGCTAATTGCTCCATTCGGTCCCTGAGTTCCAGCACGTATGGCACAATGGGGACACCGTCAGCCTCCATCTCTCCCTCCCAGTGCTCCCGGATCAGGTTTAGGGGTCCCCGTACCTTTCTTCCGTAGAGCAACTCGAAGGGAGAGAACCCTGTCGTTTCCTGGGGCACCTCCCGATAAGCAAATAGGAGGTGCGGCAGGAAGCGTTCCCAGTCTCGGTATTCCTGAGTGAACGTCTTGAGCATTTGCTTGAGGGTCCCATTGAACCTCTCACACAGCCCGTTCGTCTGGGGGTGGTATGGGGAGCTCAGGAGGGACTTAATTTTGCAAACCTGCCAGAGTTGTTGGGTTAATTCAGCCGTAAATTGGGTGCCTCGGTCGGATAGGATTTCTTTTGGAAATCCTACCCGGGAGAACACCTGTACTAGTGCATTCGCTACCGTATCCGCTTGTATGTTGGATAGGGCGACAGCCTCTGGGTACCTGGTAGCGTAGTCCACTACGGTAAGAATGTAGCGCTTACCGGAGGGACTAGGGGTAGCCAGTGGTCCCACTAGGTCAATAGCAACCCGGCTGAAGGGTTCCTCTACAATGGGCATATTTACTAGCTGGGCTTTAGGGTGATCGCCTCGCCTTCCTACTCGTTGACACACATCGCAGGTGTTACAGTAAGTTCTAACGTCAGCGTGCACCCCTGGCCAAAAGAACGTGTGAGTAATGCGGTGTAGGGTACGGGTAACGGCTAGGTGGCCTGCTAAGGGGATGTCGTGGCCTATTTTGAGGATTTCTTGACGGTATTTGTGGGGCACTACCAGCTGTCGCCTACGCTGTCCCCTTTTCTCTGTCCAGCGGTATAGTTTCCCTTTTTCCCATAAGAATGTTTCGTTATCTGCCCCGCCCCCTCCGGTCTCTGCTCGTTCCCGGTACTTTTTTAAGGTCGGGTCAGTCTTAGACTCTGCCTCGAAAGCATCTGGGGTGTCCCAGGGTATGGGGCCTAACCTGTCAGGCAAGGTCGGGGTAGGTCTTACCTGTGTCTCCCGCACTGGTGAGAGCTCTCGCTCCGTCCGGGCTTGGGCCCGTGTAGTCACTGGGTCCGCCTCGTTGTTGCATACTGGAGCATAGGCAGAAGTCATGGGGCCCAAATCGTTGCCCAGTAGTACTTCGGCAGGTAAATTATCCATTAGGCCCACGTTCACAGCCCCCTTTCCCGCTCCCCAATCAAGATGCACTTTAGCTGTTGGAATTTTGTACACATCCCCCCCCGCCACTCTAACGGCCACAGTCTGTCCGGATCGCTTGTGCTCTGGCACCAAATGACTCTGTACCAGCGTGATAGTAGCCCCTGTGTCTCGCAATCCCTCGGTAGATCGCCCCTCGAGCCATACCCTCTGCCGATGGTGCTGGCAGTTATCTGAGGCAGCATATACAGGGTCTGCCTCGTGAAGCGGCCCCACATATCCCTCCATAGGGGCCTCTTGGTTAACACAGAGGGCCCGGGCCGGACGATAGGACCCAGAGGGGTAATTGTAATTCCTGGGTGTCTGGTGCGTATTAAGGGGGCAGCTAGCCATGAAATGCCCTGGTTGCTTGCATCGGTGGCAAGTCGGTCTGTGACGCTCAGAGCTGTTATTGGGTGGTCCTGAGTGTCGGACGGGCCCTGTGGGCACCGGGGCTCGGAATTCAGCACGAGGGGGTGCACGGTAAACCTCTCTGGGTTCGACCCGTGCTGGAGCTCGGTAGTTCATGGGTTCGTGAAGACGGGAGTCATAATGTTCATCGGCCAATTTGGCTGCTTCTTCTAAGGTAGAAGGCCGCCTGTCTCGCAGCCATTCCTTCCCTTGCTGTTCCATGCCATTATAAAAATGTTCTAAGAGAAACAATTGTAAAATTTCCTCCCCAGTCACCGCTTTACTTCCGCTCAGCCAGTGATTTGCCGCTCTCCGCATTCGGTGCGCCCATTCCATATGGGTATCGTTAGGCTTCTTTTCCGTGCCCCGAAACTGTCGGCGATATGTGTCCGGAGTTACAGCGTACCGTCGCAACAGTGTCTCCTTAACTAGCTCATACTGTGTCACTTCCTTAGCACCCAGAGTACGAAAGGCTTCCAGGGCTCGCCCGGATAGTTTCCCAGACAATATCGTGGGCCACTCTCTGTTGGGAATCTGGTGCAGGGCACATTGCCTTTCGAAGTCCGCCAAATATTCATCAATCCCTGTCTCGCTCTCTAGAAAGGGTCGAAATGCCGTATAGGGTATCTTGGGCCTCCCAGCATTTTCGACAGGGATGATTACCTGCGGGGCTACAGCATTGCGGTGTGCGTTCGCTAGGTTGAGTTCGTGGGCTCGAGTCTCTCGTATATCCTCGTCCGCCTCCGCCATCAACTGCTGTACCAATTCCATGGAGGGGTTCGGCCCGTATAATGAGAGCCTTTCCCGAACAATCCTGGTTTTTTCGTCACTAATCGTGGTCGTTGTTTCCACCATTGTGAAGCTCTGATCCAGTTCGTTCAATTCTGCGATCAGCTCTCTCCTCGGCCGGTTGCTGGTGTACCCCCCTCTGCTTTCAAGTAAATCCTTTAGGGTTGTACGCTTCAATTTTTCGTAAGCGCTCTCCATCCGTTCTGTACCTCTCCTAGGAAATCCAGGAAAATCCCGCCGCTGCCGCCAAATGTTACGGTTACCCTTAGTCTCGCTGAGAGATGGACCGCTTAGTAGCCTGGATCCCTATTGCTAAAGAGGGGAGAAGCTGCTTTCCATAGTATTCTATATGAGTCTCGCAAATATAGAATAATCTCCCTTAGCTGTAGTACAGCTAGGATACCCTTCTGCCCACAAAAACGAGTCAACGCTGCGATTGAGGGTCAAACAAGAACTCAGCACTGGGATGCCCAGCCTGCTTTTTATTAAGGTTACATGCACACAGGGCACTCCCAGGGGGAGAGGGGGGGGGAGCACAAAATCCCCCATCACACATTTAGATAGAGAGCACTGTCCTTTGACAGGCCACAATAGGATTACAGTACTTAAGATAACAAGTTTACAAGTTCATCTTATCAATTAGCAGTCTGGCTCCAGAGGTGATTAGACAATGGGATTGGTTATCCCTAAACTTAGAGCTGAGGCCAGCAAAAATGTGTATTTAGGCAATAGTTTCTAAAAGCTGAAAAAAAAGAGTTAACTCTTTATGAAATGATACTTGTTACGGTTTTCTTGGAGCCCTTCTTAGGCGCTGGCTTGCTGGTTCAGGCATTGCTGCTGGGAAATAAGCTCTTCACAACAAAATAACTAATGCTTCTGTAACACCTGGTTTTTTCGTCACTAATCGTGGTCGGTGTTTCCGCCATTGTGAAGCTCTGATCCAGTTCGGTCAATTCTGCGATCAGCTCTCTCCTCGGCCGGTTGCTGGCGTACCCCCCTCTGCTTTCAAGTAAATCCTTTAGGGTTGTACGCTTCAATTTTTCGTAAGCGCTCTCCATCCGTTCTGTACCTCTCCTAGGAAATCCAGGAAAATCCCGCCGCTGCCGCCAAATGTTACGGTTACCCTTAGTCTCGCTGAGATATGGACCGCTTAGTAGCCTGGATCCCTATTGCTAAAGAGGGGAGAAGCTGCTTTCCATAGTATTCTATATGAGTCTCGCAAATATAGAATAATCTCCCTTAGCTGCAGTACAGCTAGGATACCCTTCTGCCCACAAAAACGAGTCAACGCTGCGATTGAGGGTCAAACAAGAACTCAGGACTGGGATGCCCAGCCTGCTTTTTATTAAGGTTACATGCACACAGGGCACTCCCAGGGGGGGGGGGGGAAGCACAAAATCCCCCATCACACAGTTAGATAGAGAGCAATGTCCTTTGACAGGCCACAATAGGATTACAGTACTTAAGATAACAAGTTTACAAGTTCATCTTATCAATTAGCAGTCTGGCTCCAGAGGTGATTAGACAATAGTTTCTAAAAGCTGAAAAAAAGTTAACTCTTTATGAAATGATACTTGTTACGGTTTTCTTGGAGCCCTTCTTAGGCGCTGGCTTGGCTGGTTCAGGCATTGCTGCTGGGAAATAAGCTCTTCACAACAAAATAACTAATGCTTCTGTAACAGGTATATTTTTATTCGTTGTAATTTTTAATTTTGCGAGACATGGATCCATGCATTGTGTTTTAACCTTGCATATATATCACTTATAGGAGTATTTATATTGTATTAAACTGCATCTACCTATTGTAGCCTTTTAAGCTTTTTTAGCGCTTACCAATACCCATTTATCCTAACTTCTTTCATTAGCCTACTAGAAGGCTAGTTTATTAGTAAGCTTAAGGCTCCCTAGCAATAGCTCTCTGGGTTCACACACCACACTTCCCATTTTTTCTTGAGTGTAACAGTTGGCCATATCTCTGAAGTCATGCTATCTTAAAGCGTTAAATTTAATTGCGCTCATGTGGATGTGTTTGCTTTCGACTTGTAATACATGGGCTACTTCCGATGCACGCAAACAGGTGCGATAAACCTGTTATTCCTCAAGTGCAACAGTTAGCACACCACTCGTAGTCTAACCCTTAGTTAGGAGAGACAGGGGTAATTTGTGATCCCCTCAACAGGCATATGGATGGTATACATCCATTCTATCAGTACTGAGATACTGGTATCTCTATAGAGCTAAGGTACTGGTGATCCCCTCATCAGGCATATGGATAGCATATATCCATTCTATCAGTATTGAGATACTGGTATCCCTCTAGAGTTAAAGGGACACTAAACCCAAAAAATTTCTTTCATGATTTAAGTAGAGAATACAATTTTAAACAACATTCCATTTTACTTCTATTATCTAATTTGCTTCATTCTTTAGATATCATTTATTTTATAAACAGCAATGCACATGGGTGAACCAATCATACAAGGCATCTATGTGCAGCAACCAATCAGCAGCTACTGAGCCTATCTAGATATGCTTTCAAGCAAAGTATATCTAGAGAATGACGCAAGTTAGATAATAGAAGTAAATTAGAAAGTTGTTTAAAGTTGCATGCTCTTTCTAAATCATTAAATAATTTTTTTGGGGTTTCATGTCCCTTTAAGGTATCAGTGATTACCTCATCAGGCAAATGGATGGTATACATCCATTCTATCAGTACTGAGATACTGGTATCCCTCTAGAGCTAAGGTATTGGTGATTCTCTCATCAGGCAAATGGATGGTATATATGCATTCTATCCGTACTGAGATACTGGTATCTCTATAGAGCTAAGGTATTGGTGACCCCCCTCATCAGGCATATGGATGGTATACATCCATTCTATCAGCACTAAGATACCGGTATCTCTCTAGAGGTAAGGAATTGGTGATTCTCTCATCAGACATATGGATGGTACACATCCATTCCATCAGTACTGAGATACTGGTATCCCTCTAGAGCTAAGGTATTGGTGACCCCCTCTTCAGGCATATGGATAGTATACATCCATTCTATCTGTACTGAGATACTGGTATCTCTACAGAGTTAACGTATTGGTGATTCCCTCATCAGGCATATGGATGGTATATATCCATTCTATCTGTACTGAGATACTGGTATCTCTCTAGAGCTAAGGAATTGGTGATTCTCTCATCAGACATATGGATGGTACACATCTATTCTATCAGTACTGAGATACTGGTATCCCTATAGAGCTAAGGTATTGGTGATCCCCTCATCAGGCATATGGATAGTATATAGCCATTCTATCAGTACTGAGATACTGGTATCTCTATAGAGCTAAGGTATTGGTGACCCCCCTCATCAGGCATATGGATAGTATATAGCCATTCTATCAGTACTGAGATACTGGTATCCCTCTAGAGCTAAAGTATTGGTGATCCCCTCATCAGGCATATGGATGGTATACATGCATTCTATCAGTACTGAGATACTGGTATCCCTCTAGAGCTAAGATATTGGTGATTCTCTCATCAGGCATATGGATGGTATACATCCATTCTATCAGTACTGAGATACTGGTATCCCTATAGAGCTAAGGTATTGGTGATCCCCTCATCAGGCATATGGATAGTATATAGCCATTCTATCAGTACTGAGATACTGGTATCTCTATAGAGCTAAGGTATTGGTGACCCCCCTCATCAGGCATATGGATAGTATATAGCCATTCTATCAGTACTGAGATACTGGTATCCCTCTAGAGCTAAGATATTGGTGATTCTCTCATCAGGCATATGGATGGTATACATCCATTCTATCAGTACTGAGATACTGGTATTCCTCTAGAGCTAAGGTATTGGTGATCCCCTCATCAGTCATATGGATGGTATACATGCATTCTATCAGTACTGAGATACTGGTATCCCTCTAGAGCTTAGTTATTGATGATCCAATCATCAGGCATATGGATGGTATATATTCATTCTATCAGTACTAAGATAATGGTATCTCTATAGAGCTAAGGTATTGGTGACCCCCCCCAATAAGGCATATGGATGGTATATATCCATTCTATCAGTACTGAGATACTGGTATCTCTATAGAGCTAAGGTATTGGTGACCCCCCTCATCATGCATATGGATGGTATATATCCATTTTATCAGTACTGAGATACTGGTATCTCTCTAGAGCTAAGGTATTGGTAATTCTCTCATCAGGCATATGGATGGTACACATCCATTCTATAAGTACTGATATACTGGTATCCCTCTAGAGCTAAGGTATTGGTGATTCTCTCATCAGGCAAATGGATGGTATACATCCATACTATCAGTACTGAGATACTGGTATCTCTATAGAGCTTAGGTATTGGTGATCCCCTCATCAGGCATATGGATGGTATATATCCATTCTATCAGTACTGAGATACTGGTATCCCTCTAGAGCTAAGGTATTGGTGATTCTCTCGTCAGGCATATGGATGGTACACATCCATTCTATCAGTACTGAGATACTGGTATCCCTCTAGAGCTAAGGTATTGGTGATCCCCTCATCAGTCATATGGATGGTATACATGCATTCTATCAGTACTGAGATACTGGTATCCCTCTAGAGCTTAGGTATTGGTGATCCCATCATCAGGCATATGGATGGTATATATTCATTCTATCAGCACTAAGATACTGGTATCTCTAATAGAGCTAAGGTATTGGTGACCCCCCAATCAGGCATATGGAGGGTATATATCCATTCTATCAGTACTGAGATACTGGTATCTCTATAGAGCTAAGGTATTGGTGACCCCCCTCATCATGCATATGGATGGTATATATCCATTTTTATCAGTACTGAGCTACTGGTATCTCTCTAGAGCTAAGGTATTGGTGATTCTCTCATCAGGCATATGGATGGTATACATGCATTCTATCAGTACTGAGATACTGGTATCTCTATAGAGCTAAGGTATTGGTGATCCCTCATCAGGCATATGGATGGTATATATCCATTCTATCCATACTGAGATACTGGTATCTCTATAGAGCTAAGGTATTGGTGACCCCCTCCTCATCATGCATATGGATGGTATATATCCATTCTATCAGTACTGAGATACTGGTATCTCTCTAGAGCTAAGGTATTGGTAATCCCTTCATCAGGCATATGGATGGTATATATCCATTCTATCAGTAATTAGATACTGGTATCCCTCTAGAGCTAAGGTATTGGTGATTCTTTCATCAGGCATATGGATGGTACACATCCATTCTATCAGTACTGAGATACTGGTATCCCTCTAGAGCTAAGGTATTGGTGATTCTCTCGTCAGGCATATGGATGGTACACATCCATTCTATCAGTACTGAGATACTGGTATCTCTATAGAGCTAAGGTATTGGTGACCCCCCTCATCATGTATATGGATGGTATATATCCATTTTTATCAGTACTGAGCTACTGGTATCTCTCTAGAGCTAAGGTATTGGTGATTCTCTCATCAGGCATATGGATGGTATACATGCATTCTATCAGTACTGAGATACTGGTATCTCTATAGAGCTAAGGTATTGGTGATCCCTCATCAGGCATATTGATGGTATATATCCATTCTATCCATACTGAGATACTGGTATCTCTATAGAGCTAAGGTATTGGTGACCCCCTCCTCATCATGCATATGGATGGTATATATCCATTCTATCAGTACTGAGATACTGGTATCTCTCTAGAGCTAAGGTATTGGTAATCCCTTCATCAGGCATATGGATGGTATATATCCATTCTATCAGTAATTAGATACTGGTATCCCTCTAGAGCTAAGGTATTGGTGATTCTTTCATCAGGCATATGGATGGTACACATCCATTCTATCAGTACTGAGATACTGGTATCCCTCTAGAGCTAAGGTATTGCTGATTCTCTCGTCAGGCATATGGATGCTACACATTCATTCTATCAGTACTGAGATACTGGTATCCCTCTAGAGCTAAGGTATTGGTGATCCCCTCATCAGTCATATGGATGGTATACATGCATTCTATCAGTACTGAGATACTGGTATCCCTCTAGAGCTTAGGTATTGGTGATCCCATCATCAGGCATATGGATGGTATATATTCATTCTATCAGCACTAAGATACTGGTATCTCTAATAGAGCTAAGGTATTGGTGACCCCCCAATCAGGCATATGGAGGGTATATATCCATTCTATCAGTACTGAGATACTGGTATCTCTATAGAGCTAAGGTATTGGTGACCCCCCTCATCATGCATATGGATGGTATATATCCATTTTTATCAGTACTGAGCTACTGGTATCTCTCTAGAGCTAAGGTATTGGTGATTCTCTCATCAGGCATATGGATGGTATACATCCATTATATCAGTACTGAGATACTGGTATCTCTATAGAGCTAAGGTATTGGTGATCCCTCATCAGGCATATGGATGGTATATATCCATTCTATCCATACTGAGATACTGGTATCTCTATAGAGCTAAGGTATTGGTGACCCCCTCCTCATCATGCATATGGATGGTATATATCCATTCTATCCATACTGAGATACTGGTATCTCTCTAGAGCTAAGGTATTGGTAATCCCTTCATCAGGCATATGGATGGTATATATCCATTCTATCAGTAATTAGATACTGGTATCCCTCTAGAGCTAAGGTATTGGTGATTCTTTCATCA
The DNA here is from genome assembly GCF_027579735.1 of Bombina bombina. Taxonomy (NCBI): domain Eukaryota; kingdom Metazoa; phylum Chordata; class Amphibia; order Anura; family Bombinatoridae; genus Bombina; species Bombina bombina. Next base: position 283,410,872 of record NC_069507.1, on the reverse strand, counting down.
GGCATATGGATGGTACACATCCATTCTATCAGTACTGAGATACTGGTATCCCTCTAGAGCTAAGGTATTGGTGATCCCCTCATCGGGCATATGGATGTATACTATCATTCTATCAGTGCTGAGATACTGGTATCCCTTTAGAGCTAAGGTATTGGTGATCCCCTCACCAGGCATATGGATGGTATACATCTATTCTATCAGTACTGAGATAATGGTATCCCTCTAGAGTTAAGGTATCAGTGATTACCTCATCAAGCAAATGGATGGTATACTACCATTCTATCAGTGCTGACTCTGCTGAGATATTGGTATCCCTCTAGAGCTAAGGTATTGGTGATCCCCTCATCAGGCATGTGGATGGTATACACATCTATTCTATCAGTACTGAGATAATGGTATCCCTCTAAAGCTAAGGTATTGGTGATACCCTCATCAAGCATATGGGTGGTATAGATCCATCTATCAGTATTGAGATACTGGTATCTCTCTAGAACTAAGGTATTGGTGATTCCCTCATCAGTTATATGGATGGTGTACATCCATTCTATTAGTATTGAGATACTGGTATCCCTCTAGAGCTAAGGTATTGATGATCCCCTCATCAGGCATATGGATGATATACATCCATTCTATCAGTACTGATATACTGGTATCTCTATAGAGCTAAGGTATTGGTGATTCCTCATCAGGCATATGGATAGTATACTTCAATTCTATTAATACAGAGATACTGGTATCCCCTCTAAAGCAAAGGTATTGGTGATCCCCTCATTAGGTATATGGATGGTATATATCCATTCTATCCATACTGAGATACTGGTATCTCTATAGAGCTAAGGTATTGGTGACCCCCTCCTCATCAGTCATATGGATGGTATATATCCATTCTATCAGTGCTGAGATACTGGTATCTCTCTAGAGCTAAGGTATTGGTGATCCCCTCATCAGATATATGGACGGTATATTTCCATTCTATCAGTACTGAGATACTGGTATCTCTCTAGAGCTAAGGTATTGGTGATCCACTTCTCTCATTCAGATATAAAATGAGTCTCTGGCGTTTTACACTTAAAAGATTAGTTGTTTACTCCTTGCCATGGTAGCTAATATAGTTCGGTAAGTTTATTTACTAAGGTATTAAGCCGGAGTATCATTTTATCACTTACCTACAAAGCACAGGAGAACAAGAACTTCTTTGTGAGCCATTTCTCTTTCTTCTGGAGATTCATAAACGTCCTGTGATTAGGAAAGCAAGACCAGTAAATATATTACCAACCACAAACATGAAATAAAAACATGAAATGTAACATGTAGGGAAATTATTCAATGAAAACCCCTGAGAGACACAATAAATGCACATGGGCAGGGAGTACGCAGTGAGAGCGAGCACATAGCTCACAGTAAGTTCCCAATAAGCTGTGTTTCATTTTATTGGTGGCTGTTCATATTCACTGGGCTTTAAGATTTGAAGCCCTTCCAACCCATTTGGAAACCCAGTTTTGATATTTTCCAGCTGTTTTACAAGCTGTTAACATCACTAATTCTGGTGTTGTTGCAATATGAATACATCTTCTGTAAAACCTTATATGGCTGTGCAGGGAACTCTTGTTAAACACAAGAAAAACTATAACAAATGGGAACATTGCAGGGTCTTAGAGGGGCTTCACAGACAGCAAAATATGTGAAAGGGAACAAAAACCATGAAGTACAACCCAAGGTGATGTTATTTGTTCTTAATGTTATTTCATATGATTTTATGTCACATTCATTAACATCTGAACACTAGTTGCAATCAATAAAACTTCTATAGATAGTAGATTAGCTGAGCACACGTGTGATGTCATTTTACCCTGTAAACTGCTTGTGCACAAACTATAGCATTATATAGAATCTGTGCAGACAGTGAGAGGCCAGAAGAATAAGTCAGCCATATGCTTTCAAAATATGAACATATGCATGATCGATGGAGGGACCTATGGATAATATATGCAGTGAATTGATGACAGATGGGCCATTTGGATGATAGACTGGAGATGTAGGGATAATGTATGGGGTGTATGGATGATAGATAAGGGAAGCTTGGAAAACATATGTGAGTGTAAATGGTAGATGGAGGACTTATGGCTAACGGGGTGTGTAGCTGTTAGATGGGGACACACGGCTAATGGGGTGTGTAGTTGTTGGATGGGGATGTATGACTGATGGGGTGTATAGTTGTTGGATGGGGATGTATGACTGATGGGGTGTGTAATTGTTAGATGGGATGTATGACTAATGGGGTGTGTAGTTGTTAGATGGGACGTATGGCTAATGGGGTGTGTAGCTGTTAGATGGGGACGTATGACTAATGGGGTGTGTAGCTGTGAGATGGGGGACGTACGATTAATGGGATGTGTAGCTGTTGGATGGGGACACATGGCTAATGGGGTGTGTAGTTGTTAGATGAGGACACATGGCTAATGGGGTGTGTAGCTGTTGGATGGGGACACATGGCTAATGGGGTGTGTGACAGAAGAGTGGGTGCCGAGGCTCACTGATGGGGGGTTGGACCCCCATGGTTTTCCTTATTCTGTGTTTTGGGGCTTGCCTCTCATGCTTGTATGTCAATAACAGTGGTGTATTGCCATTTGCACAAATTATGTCACAAACCAGTGTACAAAGAAAGATTTTCACAGTCTCTGCTTAAAAGACTGATTTACACATCTGAGCAGGCTGATTCAAAGCAGAGAGTTAATTACTCATGGCAGTAAATCTTCTATGGACAAAAGTGGTATCTGGTCCATCTATTACCCTCAGATCTGGCACTTCAAAAGGCTGCATTTGTACATCCTCAGCCAGACTGACTACAATCTCAGCAGGTGATCAGGGGGTGGGACTGACAGCTGTTAATAGTGATGCCCCTCTGTGTGTTGGGTTACAATTGGTTGCCAAGATCATCGCTAGGGGGCGTGTTGTGAGCTGACAAGAGAGATAGGCAGTTTTCAAAACCACTTTGCCTAGGAAAAAAGAGAGAGTTATTCCAAGTTGCCTGAACTATCCATGGGTCGATTACCCAAGAGCTCTGTAAGGGGCTATAACAAGACTGTGCAAGAGGACTATTTGTATTCACCTGGGTTCTACTGACTGTGGCTGATAGAACAGGGTAGTTTTTCTCCTAGCCCCAAAGTGAGTGTGTTCTTTCTGTATTTTGTGTACTTCTGTGTGTTTGCCTATTTTTAGTGAATAAAGTACAATTTATTTCACCATTCGTTTTGCTCATTGAAATGATCCCAGTTACACAATGGTATAGAGTGCTGGTCTCCCATGACAGGCTCTAAAAGGAAATTAATGGTGGCAGCAGAGTGATCATTTAACTTTTATGTTTAAAATCCTGTGGGGTCTAACATAAAAGAGAGCAAGCCCTGTAGATTGCAATCCCTCAAAACAAATAGTGACTTACACACGTTACACAGATCAGTAAAGGCACAGGTTCTCTCTGTCACTTAGCTTAGTGCCGGCAGGCGAACATGGACCAGCAGTCAGAAAGATTCCAATCATGGGACCGCGCCAGGATTGTGGACCGGTTGGTCGGTCCAAGACAGAGCTGGAGCAGGACTTAGAAGCTCATAAAGCAGGATTTGCTTGTCTGGAGGGGAAGGGCCCCTCAGCTGCAGTGGCAGCAGCCGGCAGACAACCAGGGGTGCAGGAGATTAATCCAGCCCCAGTGGTGGAAGGACATGTGAAGGGTGAGGGTGACTGTCTGGATACGGATAAACTTGTTTTGGAGAGTGTGGAGGGGGTAGGCCCTATGGCTACTGGACTCACCACCCCTGGACTCACCACACTCCTAGCCTCATGGGAAGAGGTGGAAACAACCAATGAGCAAATTCGGATGTTGGCAGCCATTTATGGAACAGCACCCCACTCCCACCTTGTCAACAGGGAACAATCAGCCCCCCGAGTGGACCACTACAGTTTTGGGAAATTTATCGATGGGATGGATCAGATCAATGGGTTCTTAAGAGATTCTGAGACTCAGTGTCGAAGATACCATGTGCCACCCCGGGACTGGGTTTTGAGACTAAACCCATTGTTATCCGGGAAGGCTAAAAGGACTTTGCAGTCCATCCCTGGCGAGAATGGGGATGATTATGGCCATGTGAAAGCTATGATCTTGGCACAGTATGCACTCACCCCAGAAGTTTACAGGGGCAAGTTCAGGATTGAGGAAAAGTTACCCCAAGAGTCCTATGTGTAATATGGGGCTTGCATGGCCTTGTATGGGACTCAGTGGGTGGAGGGATGTGGGGGTCGATAAATACCACATCCTGCTGGACTTAATGTTCCAAGAAAAACTTTTGCAGCAGTACCCCTCGGACGTGAGGGCATGAGTTTTTGACCATAAACCTAAAATCCATGTGGAAGCTGCTTAGCTGGCGGATGAGTTTGTGGTCAGTCGGCCAATAATTCACAAAAAACTGACTCCTAAACATGTGGCTGTGCCAGCTAAAGGAATTACAAATACTGCTCCGTGGGCACCCAAGCCAGCTGAAGCGGGTGCCCCCAAAGCTGCAGAATTTAAGCATGAGCAGCGGTGTTACCATTGCAACAAAGTAAGTAATATGTGACCAGATTGTCCAGATTGGAATAACTACAGGGTAGCCCGTCAGGGGCAAAGAACCCCGGCTGCAAAGCCGGTCACCCGGGTGACTTGCACGAGAGCCCGGCTGATGCAGGGGTACGCTCAGGCATACTTGGATGACATTGTGGTGTTTAGTAGTTCGTGGGAGACCCATTTAGTACATGTAGTTTTGGTGCTTAAACGGTCCCAAGAAGCGGGGCTGACCCTGAAACCAACCAAATGTCAAGTGGGTATGGCAGAGGTATTGTACCTAGGACACCGGGTTGCGGGTGGGCACCTGAAGCCAAAACCAGCTAAGGTAGAAGCCCTCATTCAGTGGCCAGTGCCCAAAACAAAAAAACAAGTTATAGCTTTCCTAGACACTGCAGGGTATTACAGGAAATTTGTGCCCCAGTATAGTGCCCTGGCCAACCCCCTTACAGATCTGACCCAAAAGTGACACACCAGTCTGGTAGCCTGGTCTCCCACCTGTGAAAACTCCTTTGAGGCGCTGAAGACTGCGCTGGCTAGCGCTCCAATTCTAGCCGCACCGGACAACAGCAAGAAATTCTTGGTGCAGACTGATGCCTCGGACTATGGTATAGGGGCTGTGCTCAGCCAGGTGGGGAGGAGGGGAGTGAACACCCTGTGGTGTATTTGAGCAGGAAACTGCTACCCAGAGAAGGGGCTTATGCCACTATTGAGAAGGAATGTCTGGCCATAGTGTGGGTGCTACCCAAACTGCAGCCCTATTTGTACGGCAGGAACTTCACTGTAATCACGGATCACAACCCCCTGAGCGAACAGTAAATTTCTGCGCTGGAGTTTGGCAATACAAGAATTTCATTTTTCCATTCAGCACAAAAAGGGCAGTGAGCATGGAAATGCGGATGGACTCTCCAGACAGGACAGCCCCAATAAGCCAGTTGCCACATGCAGGGTTGGGCGAGTTAAACTGCCGAATGAGGTGGTCATAACATTGCCCTTATTTTAGGGGGAGGTGTGATGGAAGAGTGGGTGCCAAGGCTCACTGATGGGGGGTTGGACCCCCATGGTTTCCCTTATTCTGTGTTTGGAGCCTGCCTCTCATGCTTGTATGTCAATAACAGTGGTGTATTGCCATTTGTACAAATTATGTCACAAACCAGTGTACAAAGAAAGATTTTCACAGTCTCTGCTTAAAAACATAATTTATGCTTACCTGATAAATTTATTTCTCTTGTAGTGTATCCAGTCCACGGATCATCCATTACTTATGGAATATATTCTCCTTCCCAACAGGAAGTTGCAAGAGTCCACCCACAGCAAAGCTGCTATATAGCTCCTCCCCTAACTGCCATATTCAGTCATTCGACCGAAAACATGCAGAGAAAGGAAAAACCATAGGGTGCAGTGGTGACTGTAGTTCAAATGAAAAAATTACCTGCCTTAAAGTGACAGGGCGGGCCGTGGACTGGATACACTACAAGAGAAATAAATTTACCAGGTAAGCATAAATTATGTTTTCTCTTGTTAAGTGTATCCAGTCCACGGATCATCCATTACTTATGGAATACCAATACCAAAGCTCAAGTACACGGATGATGGGAGGGACAAGGCAGGTACTTAAACGGAAGTTACCACTGCCTGTAAAAAACCCTTTCTCCCAAAAATAGCCTCTGAAGAAGCAAGGTATCAAATTTGTTAAATTTGAAAAGTATGAAGCGCAGACCAAGACTCCGTCTTGTAAATCTGTTCAACAGAAGCCACATTTAAAAAAGGCCCAAGTGAAAACCACAGCTCTAGTAGAATGAGCTGTAATCCCTTCAGGAGGCTGCTGTCCAGCAGTCTCATAAGCTAAATGAATTATGCTTTTTAACCAAAAAGACAGAGAGGCTGCTGAAGTCTTTTGACCTCTCCTCTGTCCAGAATAGACAACAAACAAGGTGAACGTTTGATGAAAACTGTAGTAGCTTGTAAGTAAAACTTTAAAGCACAAACCACGTCCAATATTGTGTAATAGACGTTCCTTCTTTGAGGAAGGATTAGGATACAAGCATGGAACAACTATCTCTTGAGTGATGTACTTGTTAGATACCACCTTAGGAAAAAACCCAGGTTGGTACGCAGGACTACCTTATCCGTACGAAGGACCAGATAAGGAGAATCACATTGTAACACAGATAACTTGGAGACTCTACGAGTCGAGGAATTAGCTACCCAAAAGGAACTTTCCAAGATAAAGATTGATATCTATGGAACAAAAAAGGTTCAAACGGAACTTCTTGAAGAACCTTAAGAATCAGGTTTAAGCTCCATGGCGGAGCAACAGTTTTAAACACAGGCTTGGATCTAACCAAAGCCTGACCAAATGCCTGAACGTCTAGAATACCTGCCAGACGCTTGTGCAAAAAAATAGACAGAGTAAAAATCTGTCCCCTTTTAAGGAATTAGCTGACAACCCTTTTCTCAAAAACATCTTGGAGAAAAGATAATATCCTGGGAATCCAGACTTTACTCCATGAGTAACCCTTGGATTCATAACAATCAGATATTTACACCATATCTATGTTCAATTTTCCTAGAGACAGGCTTTCATGTCTGTATTAAGGTATCAATGACTGACTCGGAGAAGCCATGCTTTGATAACATCAAGCGTTCAGTCTCCAGGCAGTCCATCTCAGATTGATTCTATTTAGATGGTTGAAAGGACCCTGAGGTAGAGGGACCTGACTCAGAAGCAGAGACCGTGATGGAAAGGATGACATGTCCACCAGATCTGCATACCAGGTCCTGCGTGGCTACACAGGCGCTGTCAAAAACACCAAAGCCCTCTCCTGCTTGGTCTTGACCTCCGGAGGAAATCCCACTCCCCCGGAAGAAAAGTCTGACGACTTAGAAAATCCACCTCCCAGTTCTCAACACCTGGGATATGGATAGCTGATAGACAAGAGTGAGTCTCTGTCCAGTGAATTATTGTAAGACTTCTAACATCGCTAGGGAACTTCTGTTCCCCCTTGATGGCTGATGTAAGCCACAGTCGTGTATATTGTCCGACTGAGTATGATGTACCTCAGAGTTGCTAACTGAGGCCAAGTCTGAAGAGCATGGAATATCACTCCCAGTTCCAGAATATTTATTAGAAGGAGGGTCTCCTCCTAAGTCCACTATCCCTGAGCCTTCAGGGAGTTCCAGACTGCATCCCAACCTAAAAGGCTGGCATCTATTGTAACAATTGTCCCATCTGACCTGCGGAAGGTCATACCCTTGGACAGATGGACCCGACATAGTCACCAGAGAAGAGAATCTCTGGTCTCTTGGTCCAGGTTTAACAGGGGGACAAATCTGTGTAATCCCCGTTCCTCTGACTGAGCATGCATAGTTGCAGCGGTCTGAAATGTAGACGTGCAAACGGTACTATGTCCCTTGCCGCTACCATTAAGCCGATTTCATTCATGTACTGAGCCACCGAAGGGCGCGGATGGGATGAAAAAACACGGCAGAAATTTAGAAACTTTGACAACCTGGACTCCGTCAGGTAAATTTTCATTTCTACAGAATCTATCAGAGTCCCTAGGAGGGAAACCCTTGAGATTGGGGATAGAGAACTCTTTCCTTGTTCACTTTCCACCCATGTGATCTCAGAAATGCCAGTACTACGTCCGTATGAGACTGGGCAATTTGGATGTTTGACGCCTGTATCAGGATGTCGTCTAAATAAGGGGCCACTTCTATGCCCCGACCGCCAAAGCGACCCCAGAACCTCCATAAAGATTCTTGGGGCTGTAGATATCCCAAAGGAAAGAGCTACAAACTGGTAATGCCTGTCTAGAAAGGCAAACCTGAAAAAACGATGGTGATCTTTATGCATCACAATGTGAGGATAAGCATCCTTAAAATCCATTGTAGTCCTCTATTGACTCTCCTGGATCATAGTTAAGATGGTACGAATAGTTTCCATCTTAAATTATGGAATTCTGAGGAATTTGTTTAAGATCTTTAGATCCAAAATAGGTCTGAAGGTTCCCTCTCCTTGGGAACCACAAACAGATTTGAGTAAAAACTCTGTCCCTGTTCCTCTCTTGGAACTGGATGGATCTCGTACACAATGTAAGAATGCCTCCTTCTTTATCTGGTTTGCAGATAATTGTGAAAGGCGAAATCTCCCCTTTTTTTGGGGGGGAATCTTTGAAATCCAGAAGATATCTCTGGGATATAAATTCCAATGCCTAGGGATCCTGGGCATCTCTTGCCCACGCCTGGGCGAAGAATGAAAGTCTGCCCCCTATAGGATCCGTTACCGGATAGGGGTCCATTCCTTCATGCTGCCTTAGAGGCAGCAGCAGGCTCCTTGGCCTGCTTATCTTTGTTCCAGGTCCGATTGTCTCCAGACCGCCTTGGACTGAGCAAAAATTCCCTCTTGTTTTGCCTTAGAGGAAGAGGATGCCACACCTGCCCTGAAGTTTTTAAAAGGCACGAAAATTAGACCTTTTTTTTTTTTTTTGGCCCTTGATTTGGACCAATCCTGAGGAAGGGCATGACCTTTTCCTCCAGTGATATAAGCAATAATCTCCTTCAAACCAGGCCCGAATAGGGTCTGCCCCTTGAAGGGAAGTTAAGTAGCTTATTTATTAAAGTCACGACAGCTGACCATGATATAAGCCATAGCGCTCTGCGCGCCAGTATAGTAAAAAACAGAATTCTTAGCCGTTAGTCTAGTCAAATGAACAAGGCATCAGAAAACAAAGGAATTGGCTAGCATAAGCTTGTCAAATATATTCATCCAATGGAGTCGCTTAACTGTAAAGCCTCATCAAGAGACTCAACCCAGAACGACGCAGCAGCAGTGACAGAAGCAATGTATGCAAGGGGCTGCAGGATAAAACCCTGTTGAATAAACATTTTTTATCCATTGGATCTAAAAAGCACAACTGTCCTCGTCAGAGGTAGTGGTATGCTTAGCTAGAGTAGAAACTCTTCTCTCCACCTTAGGAACTGTCTGCCAGAAGTCCCGTGTGGTGGTAACTATTAGAAAACATTCTTCTAAAAAATAGGAGGGGAAGAGAACGGCACACCTGGTCTATCCCATTCCTTATTAAAAAAAATTTAGTAAACCTCTTTAGGTATTGGAAAAACATCAGTACACACCGGCACTGCATATTATTTATCCAGTCTACACAATTTCTCTGGCCCTGCGATTGTACACATTCATTCAGAGCAGCCAAAGCCTCCCTGAGCAACAAGTGGAGGTTCTCAAGCATAAATTTTAAATGTAGAAATATCAGAATCAGGTTAAATCATCTTCCCTGAGTCAAAAAAAAAAAATCACCCACAGCCTAAGCATATTGTGAGGTAGTATCATACATGGTTCTTAAAGCGTCTGTATGCTCTGTATCTACCCCCAGAGCTAACTGCTTTCCTTTAATTTCAGGTAGTCTGACTAATACTGCTGCCAGAATATTATTCACCACCTTTGCCATGTCTTGTAAAATAAACGCTATGGGCGCCCTTGATGTACTTGGCACAATTTTAGCGTGAGTCCCTGAAGCGGGAGTCGAAGGGTCTGACACGTGGGGAGAGTTAGTCTGCATAACTTTCCCCTCGACAGAATCCCCTGGTAAAAGAAACGCTATGGGTGCCCTTGATGTACTTGGCGCCATTTGAGCGTGAGTCCCTAAAGCGGTAGTCAAAAGGTCTGACACGTGGGGAGAGTTAGTCGGCATAACTACCCCCACGACAGAATCCTCTGGTGATAATGTTTTTAAAGACAAAAAATTATCTTTATTGTTTAACATGAAATCAGTACATCTGGTACACATTCTAAGATGGGGTTCCACCATGGCTTTAAAACATAATGAACACAGAGCTTCCTCTATGTCAGACATGTTAGAACAGACTAATAATGAGACTAGTAAGCTTGGAAAACACTTTAAATCAAGTTAACAAGCAAATATATAAAACGTTACTGTGCCTTTAAGAGAAACAAATTTTGTCAAAATTTGAAAAACAGTGAAAAAAAGGCAGTAAAACAAACGAAATTTTTACAGTACATGTAATAAGGTAACAGAGCATTGCACCCACTTGCAAATGGATGATTAACCCCTTAATGCAAAAAACAGATCAAAAAAACGACATAGACGTTTTTTAAAAACAGACACAACAAACTGCCACAGCCAACAGTGGGAAGCTTCAGTTAACTGTTTCTATGCAAAATTTAAGCCAGCCATGTGGAAAAAACTTAGGCCCCAATAAGTTTTATCACCAAACATATGTTAAAAAACGATTAAACATGTCAGCAAACGTTTTAAAACACATTTTTACAAGAGTATGTATCTCTATTAATAAGCCTGATACCAGTCGCTTTTACTGCATTTAAGGCTATACCAACATTACAGTGTTATCACCAATGTACGTTAAAAAACGATTAAACATGCCAGCAAACGTTTTAAAACACATTTTTATAAGAGTATGTATCTCTATTAATAAGCCTGATACCAGTCGCTATCGCTGCATTTAAGGCTTTACTTACATTACTTCGGTATCAGCAGTATTTTCTTAGTCAATTCCATTCCTAGAAAAATATTTTACTGCACATACCTTATCTGCAGGAAAACCTGCACGCCATTCCCCCTCTGAAGTACCTCACTCCTCAGAATGTGTGAGAACAGCAAATGGATCTTAGTTACGTCTGCTAAGATCATAGAAAAACGCAGGCAGATTCTTCTTCCAAATACTGCCTGAGATAAACAGCACACTCCGGTGCCATTTAAAAATAACAAACTTTTGATTGAAGAATAAACTAAGTAGAAAGCACCACAGACTCTCACGACCTCCTATCTATGTTGAGGCTTGCAAGAGAATGACTGAATATGGCAGTTAGGGGAGGAGCTATATAGCAGCTTTGCTGTGGGTGGACTCTTGCAAATTCCTGTTGGGAAGGAGAATAAATTCCATAAGTAATGGATGATCCGTGGACTGGATACACTTAACAAGAGAAAGACTGATTTACACATCTGAGCAGGCTGCTTCAAAGCAGAGAGTTAAGTATTCATGGCAGTAAATCTTCTAGGGACAAAAGTGGTATCTGGTCCATCTATTACCCTCAGATCTGGCACTTCAAAAGGCTGCATTTGTACATCCTCAGCCAGACTGACTACAATCTCAGCAGGTGATCAGGGGGTGGGACTGACAGCTGTTAATAGTGATGCCCCTCTGTGTGTTGGGTTACAATTGGTTGCCAAGATCATCGCTAGGGGGTGTGTTGTGAGCTGACAAGAGAGATAGGCAGTTTTCAAAACCACTTTGCCTAGGAAAAAAGAGAGAGCTATTCCAAGTTGCCTGAACTATCCATGGGTCGATCACCCAAGAGCTCTGTAAGGGGCTATAACAAGACTGTGCAAGAGGACTATTTGTATTCACCTGGGTTCTACTGACTGCGGCTGATAGAACAGGGTAGTTTTTCTCCTAGCCCCAAAGTGAGTGTGTTCTTTCTGTATTTTGTGTACTTCTGTGTGTTTGCCTATTTTTAGTGAATAAAGTACAATTTATTTCACCATTCGTTTTGCTCATTAAAATGATCCCAGTTACACAATGGTATAGAGTGCTGGTCTCCCATGACAGGCTCTAAAAGGAAATTAATACAGGGTGTGTAGTTGTTAGATGGGGACGTATGACTAATGGGGTGTGCAACTGTTAGATGGGGACGTATGACTAATGGGGTGTTACGGTTGCCTCCATGCTGGCTGGAAGTTGGACCGTAGAAAAGGATGCTCCTAGCGCTCCCCAAAGGAGCAGCAGCACCGTAGACACTATAATTACTGCGTAGCCACCATAAGTAATGCAGACTCTATGAACCACCGCTGCTGGGCTGGTATCTCGCCGTCTGCTCTGCGCCCTGGACCTACGACCAGGCTCCAGTAGGTGAACCTCTTCCTTCTGTAGCAATCCCTGTAGCTAAGGGAGTATGAAAAACATAGCAATCCCTGTAGTGATATAAGCTGTATCCTACAAACATGAGTCAAAGCTTCAAGTTAGAGGGTCAACATAGGTCTGATGTGCTGGAGCACACAGCCTGCTTTTTATTGAGGTTACATGCAAACAGGACACTCTCAGGGGGAGGCATAAAATCCCCCATAACACATTTGATATTAGATAGAGAGACACTCCCTTTGACAGGCCACAACATTACTTCAGCAGATAACATTACACACAATAAAACAATGCAGTCCACCTTATCAATACTAGTCTGATTAGACAATGGGAAAGTTTTATCACTAAACCTAATTAGAGCTGATCCCAGCAAACTTGTATTTAGAATAGGTTTCTTGAAGCTGAACAAAATTTAACTCTTTAGTTCTGACCGAAGGGTCTGTCACATAGCACTTAATGGCACACAATGAAAACCAATGCCTCTGTAACAGTGCTCCCCCTCTGTGGAACACAATGCCTGTGTGGCACCTGGCTCAGCAAGTCCCATTCACTGAACCAAGTGGGAGAAAGCCAGGGACAAGCTATTTTACAGGTCTGGGGACATAGTCTTAAAGGGGCATTGTTCACCAAAGTCACAATATGTCCCCAGACGGTTCTTAAAGGGCCATACACACCCAATAAACATTAATATGTTCTCAGGGGCACAATCTTCCAGGGGCCATAGTCATGAGGAAGGAGGCTGGCAAATAGGCTTCTCCAAAATCCAGGGAAGCAGGGCAATTTTCCATTTAATTTTCCATTTAAAGGGCCAGTTACAAATAGCATTTTGTAACATGGGGTGTGCAACTGTTAGATGGGGACGTATGGCTAATAGGGTGTGTAGCTGTTAGATGGGGACGTATGGCTAATAGGGTGTGTAGCTGTTAGATGGGGACGTATGACTAATGGGGTGTGCAACTGTTAGATGGGGACGTATGACTAATAGGGTGTGTAGCTGTTAGATGGGGACGTATGGCTAATAGGGTTGTAGCTGTTAGATGGGGACGTATGACTAATGGGGTGTGCAACTGTTAGATGGGGACATATGACTAATGGGGTGTGCAACTGTTAGATGAGGACGTATGACTAATGGGGTGTGCAACTGTTAGATGAGGACGTATGACTAATGGGGTGTGCAACTGTTAGATGGGGACGTATGACTAATGGGGTGTGTAGCTGTTAGATGGGGACGTATGACTAATGGGGTGTGCAACTGTTAGATGAGGACGTATGACTAATGGGGTGTGCAACTGTTAGATGGGGACGTATGACTAATGGGGTGTGTAGCTGTTAGATGGGGACGTATTACTAATGGGGTGTGCAACTGTTAGATGAGGAAGTATGACTAATGGGGTGTGTAGCTGTTAGATGGGGACGTATGACTAATGGGGTGTGCAACTGTTAGATGGGGACGTATGGCTAATAGGGTGTGTAGCTGTTAGATGGGGATGTATGACTAATGGGGTGTGTAGCTGTTTGATGGGGATGTATGACTAATGGGGTGTGTAGCTGTTAGATGGGGACATATAACTAATGGGGTGTGCAACTGTTAGATGGGGACGTATGACTAATGGGGTGTGCAACTGTTAGATGGGGACGTATGGCTAATAGGGTGTGTAGCTGTTAGATGGGGACGTATGACTAATGGGGTGTGCAACTGTTAGATGGGGACGTATGACTAATGGGGTGTGCAACTGTTAGATGGGGACGTATGGCTAATAGGGTGTGTAGCTGTTAGATGGGGATGTATGACTAATGGGGTGTGTAGCTGTTAGATGGGGATGTATGACTAATGGGGTGTGTAGCTGTTAGATGAGGACGTATGACTAATGGGGTGTGTAGCTGTTAGATGGGGACGTATTACTAATGGGGTGTGTAGCAGTTAGTTGAGGACGTATGGCTAATGGGGTGTGTAGCTGTTAGATGAGGACATATGACTAATGGGGTGTGTAGCTGTTAGATGGGGACGTATGACTAATGGGGTGTGTAGCTGTTAGATGGGGACGTATGACTAATGGGGTGTGTGACAAAACCAATCTCGCCACTGTACATTGGAGGGCCTGTTATGGAACATTCTTTGGGCTGGAGGTACATGGGCTTAAGGATACCCAGAGACTGCATGGAAATATGGAATTTTATATGCTGGACACCCCATGTACTTTCATACCTCTGTCTTATGTCTATGTCACCCTGTATCCATAAATACAGGATGGGTACAGGGTGTGAGTGCCCCTTGTGGGAGCAATTGTGACTCTATAAGCAAAGTGGGCATAAAAGACTTTATAGCTAATAAGAACTGTTCCTATATTCAGTAATAAGATGTATTCTATGTATGTTTAAGATCTGATTGTGTCTCAGGAGTCTGTCTGGGTAAACTGATTGTGTCCTTGTGTGATTATGTTAACTAGACTGCCCAACATCAGATTGTCTGAGTAAACGTTCTTCCCTAGTTAATTAACTTAATATGTTAATCTGTTTTACCTGTGAATAGACAATTGTTTGATGCATTGTTCATATGTTTGCTTTACTGTTAAACCAATGCCCTTTGTAACCTGAAGCCAGGGTGTATAAATCTGTGTGCTGCCTTCAAATAAAGCAGATATTCTGTTTAAACCTGAAAACTGGCTGGTTTGTGAATTGCTGATTCCCTATGCAGGACGTTGTTCCCTGGTATTAACCCTTGGTACACTGTTGGTACCGTAACATTGGTGGCAGCGACGGAATGAACCTTATCGCCCAGAAGAGCAACTACACAAGCCAGTAACCTCAGGAAGAGGGGGATTATTACAATACTGACTAAGATGGAAAAGAGAAAAGTAAATTTTGCAGCTTTTAAAAACTTCCTGGAAACAGAAGGAGAGATTGATGGGTACCTTGCGGATTTTGAGAGGCAATGTGCACTACACAAGGTACCCGCAGAGGACTGGGTCACGATATTATCTGGAAAATTATCCGGCCGGGCCAGAGAGGCTTTTCGGGCCATTCCAGATGAGGAAGTCAGGGATTATAATACTGTAAAAGAGGCTCTGCTCTCCAGGTATGCGGTTACACCGGAGGCATACCGGAGACGGTTCAGAGACACTGTTAAATTAGCTGGAGATTCCTACCTTGAGTGGGCATGTAAGGTGCACCGCACAGCAGCTCACTGGATAGCGGGGTGCCAAGCCATATCTGGGGAAGAGGTGCTGCAGCTATTCCTGTTGGAACATTGCTTCGACAAATTACCCGCAGGAGTTCGAGAGTGGGTTCGGGACCGTAAACCCTCCACCCTGCAGGAAGCGGCTCGCTTGGCAGATGAGTATACGGATGCCCGCAAACTGGACATTGCTACCACTAAGCCCCCTGCTAGAGTGGAGTACAGACCCCCAGTCACCCCAGCAGCTGCCAGTTACCAAACCCCGGCGCACCGCTATACCACACGGCCTCCGGCCACGAACTACCCTCAGAGAGCCCTGTTCAATTCGCGGGGCTACTCACAACCTATTCGGTGCTTTAGATGTAAGCAACTAGGGCACAAAAGACCAGAGTGTCCCCTAAACGCAGCGAACCAAGCGCAGTCCTGGAGAAGACCCGCCGGCGGAATCCCACGTAATCCTCAGCCTGCGGCCCGCTACGTAGAGGCGCAAGAATGCTGGAGCATCCTACATGAGGCAGACCTTGTGCAAGCTGCCCACCGGAATAACCGGCAACTGGTTAAAGTGAATGGGAAGAAGGTCAGTGGTCTACGGGATACTGGTGCTACCATGACCTTGCTTCAAAAGAACTTGGTGTCTGAGAAACAGTACACTGGAGACACTGTGGCTGTGAGGGTAGCAGGGGGCGATGTGTTCAGCCTACCTGTTGCCAGGGTACATTTGGATTGGGGAGTGGGCGCTAGACCTGTGAATGTGGGGGTCAAGAAGGACTTACCTGCTGATGTTCTTCTTGGAAATGACTTGGCCCCCCTTGTTTCTGCCTACGCTCCTATGGGTCCCGCTGATGTTAACTCTGTGACTACCCGTGCCCAGATCCGTGCAGCAGAGACTGACCCACCTGCTGCTAAGCCCCAGGACGCTGAGCTCAGTAAATCTCTATCCGCTATTGATATGTGGAGGTCCCGTTACAATGCGCTGATGAAGGAGAAGAGGAGCGCAGAGGAAAAAGCACGTTTAGAACAGGAATCTCTGCTAGACAAGCTGCACCGACAGACTGCAGAAAACACCAGCTTGAGAGTGGAACATGAAACATTAAAGACAAACTTAGTGACACTGGAGGAGAAGCTGACGCTGGCTCATAGTGAGGTGCAGCAACTCAAGGGCACCCTATGTCAGTATGAAGGGATTGTGGATACCTATAAAGAGCAGGTACAGAAAACTCGTAAAGAAGCTGATGGGATTTTGAAGGACTGTTTGGCCCTGGTCTGGGCACTGAGGAATTTGAACCCTTGTTTGTATGGACAGGAATTCTCTCTCATAACGGGAATACAGATGGATTGTCCCAGCAAACTGACATGCCTACCAGGCGCTCTGGTGGTATATGCCACAGTATATACCCTGGACAGCCGAGCATGACAAACCAGAGGGAGAGGAGTTTGATGGTCCTGTCCCCCAGCAACACGGCTGTTTAGCCAAAGGGGAGACGATTGGTCTCCCCCTCCAGCAGCACAGCTATGTATCCGAAGGGGAGACAGTCGGTCTTCCCCTCCAGCAACCAGGCTCCCACCAGGCTACTTCCATGGTAGTGCTGGCACCCGGGCAGAGTACAGCTGGTCTCTGCCCACCTCGCAACCCACCAATTCAGCGTACCAGTCCCCCACACAGCTGTGGTGAGGCACCTGGACATGGACAAGTTTTCCCCGTACTCAGGTGTAGTAACCATTTATTGTGGGTGGGCTGTACTACTAATTGTGTTTTATGGGTGGGTTGCTGGACTAACCAGGGCACTGACCGGCAGGAGGTCAGATACCCTGTTAGTCTGTTTGGAAAAGGGGAGAGATGTGACAAAACCAATCTCGCCACTGTACATTGGAGGGCCTGTTATGGAACATTCTTTGGGCTGGAGGTACATGGGCTTAAGGATACCCAGAGACTGCATGGAAATATGGAATTTTATATGCTGGACACCCCATGTACTTTCATACCTCTGTCTTATGTCTATGTCACCCTGTATCCATAAATACAGGATGGGTACAGGGTGTGAGTGCCCCTTGTGGGAGCAATTGTGACTCTATAAGCAAAGTGGGCATAAAAGACTTTATAGCTAATAAGAACTGTTCCTATATTCAGTAATAAGATGTATTCTATGTATGTTTAAGATCTGATTGTGTCTCAGGAGTCTGTCTGGGTAAACTGATTGTGTCCTTGTGTGATTATGTTAACTAGACTGCCCAACATCAGATTGTCTGAGTAAACGTTCTTCCCTAGTTAATTAACTTAATATGTTAATCTGTTTTACCTGTGAATAGACAATTGTTTGATGCATTGTTCATATGTTTGCTTTACTGTTAAACCAATGCCCTTTGTAACCTGAAGCCAGGGTGTATAAATCTGTGTGCTGCCTTCAAATAAAGCAGATATTCTGTTTAAACCTGAAAACTGGCTGGTTTGTGAATTGCTGATTCCCTATGCAGGACGTTGTTCCCTGGTATTAACCCTTGGTACACTGTTGGTACCGTAACAGGGTGTGTAGCTGTTAGATGGGGATGTATGACTAATGGGGTGTGTAGCTGTTAGATGAGGATGTATGACTAATGGGGTGTGTAGCTGTTAGATGGGGATGTATGACTAATGGGGTGTGTAGCTGTTAGAGTGGGATGTATGACTAATGGGGTGTAGCTTTTAGATGAGGATGTATGACTAATTGGGTGTGTAGCTGTTAGATGGGGATGTATGACTAATGGGGAGTGTAGCTGTTAGATGAGGATGTATGACTAAAGGGGTGTGTAGCTCTTAGATGGGGACGTATGACTAATGGGGTGTGTAGTTGTTAGATGGGGACGTATGACTAATGGGGTGTGTAGCTGTTAGATGAGGACGTATGACTAATGGGGTGTGTAGCTGTTAGATAGGGACGTATGACTAATGGGGTGTGTAGCTGTTAGATGGGGACGTATGACTAATGGGGTGTGTAGCTGTTAGATGAGGATGTATGAGTAATGGGGTGTGTAGTTGTTAGATGGGGACGTATGGCTAATGGGGATTGTAGCTGTTAGATGAGGACGTATGGCTAATGGGGTGTGTAGTTGTTAGATGAGGACATATGGCTAATGGGGTGTGTAGTTGTTAGATGAGGATGTATGACTAATGGGGTGTGTAGCTGTTAGATGGGGATGTATGACTAATGGGGAGTGTAGCTGTTAGATGGGGACGTATGACTAATGGGGTGTGTAGCTGTTAGATGGGGACGTATGACTAATGGGGTGTGTAGCTGTTAGATGGGGATGTATGACTAATGGGGAGTGTAGCTGTTAGATGGGGATGTATGACTAATGGGGTGTGTAGCTGTTAGATGGGGATGTATGACTAATGGGGTGTGTAGCTGTTAGATGAGGATGTATGACTAATGGGGTGTGTAGCTGTTAGATGAGGATGTATGACTAATGGGGTGTGTAGCTGTTAGATGGGGATGTATGACTAATGGGGTGTGTAGTTGTTAGATGAGGATGTATGACTAATGGGGTGTGTAGCTGTTAGATGGGGATGTATGACTAATGGGGAGTGTAGCTGTTAGATGGGGACGTATGACTAATGGGGTATGTAGCTGTTAGATGGGGATGTATGACTAATGGGGTGTGTAGCTGTTAGATGAGGACGTATGAGTAATGGGGTCTGTAATTGTTAGATGGGGATGTATGACTAATGGGGTGTGTAGCTGTTAGGTGGGGATGTATGACTAATGGGGAGTGTAGCTGTTAGATGGGGATGTATGACTAATGGGGTGTGTAGCTGTTAGGTGGGGATGTATGACTAATGGGGTGTGTAGCTGTTAGATGGGGATGTATGACTAATGGGGTGTGTAGCTGTTAGATGGGGATGTATGACTAATGGGGTGTGTAGCTGTTAGATGGGGATGTATGACTAATGGGGTGTGTAGCTGTTAGATGGGGATGTATGACTAATGGGGTGTGTAGCTGTTAGATGGGGATGTATGACTAATGGGGTGTGTAGTTCTGACCGAAGGGTCTGTCACATAGCACTTAATGGCACACAATGAAAACCAATGCCTCTGTAACAGTGCTCCCCCTCTGTGGAACACAATGCCTGTGTGGCACCTGGCTCAGCAAGTCCCATTCACTGAACCAAGTGGGAGAAAGCCAGGGACAAGCTATTTTACAGGTCTGGGGACATAGTCTTAAAGGGGCATTGTTCACCAAAGTCACAATATGTCCCCAGACGGTTCTTAAAGGGCCATACACACCCAATAAACGTTAATATGTTCTCAGGGGCACAATCTTCCAGGGGCCATAGTCATGAGGAAGGAGGCTGGCAAATAGGCTTCTCCAAAATCCAGGGAAGCAGGGCAATTTTCCATTTAATTTTCCATTTAAAGGGCCAGTTACAAACAGCAGTTTGTAACATGGGGTGTGCAACTGTTAGATGGGGACGTATGGCTAATAGGGTGTGTAGCTGTTAGATGGGGATGTATGGCTAATAGGGTGTGTAGCTGTTAGATGGGGACGTATGACTAATAGGGTGTGTAGCTGTTAGATGAGGACATATGACTAATGGGGTGTGCAACTGTTAGATGGGGACGTATGACTAATGAGGTGTGAAGCTGTTAGATGGGGACATATGACTAATGGGGTGTGCAACTGTTAGATGAGGACGTATGACTAATGGGGTGTGCAACTGTTAGATGAGGACGTATGACTAATGGGGTGTGCAACTGTTAGATGGGGACGTATGACTAATGGGGTGTGTAGCTGTTAGATGGGGACGTATGACTAATGGGGTGTGCAACTGTTAGATGAGGACGTATGACGTATGAGGACGTATGGCTAATGGGGATTGTAGCTGTTAGATGAGGACGTATGGCTAATGGGGTGTGTAGTTGTTAGATGAGGACGTATGGCTAATGGGGTGTGTAGTTGTTAGATGAGGATGTATGACTAATGGGATGTGTAGCTGTTAGATGGGGATGTATGACTAATGGGGAGTGTAGCTGTTAGATGGGGACGTATGACTAATGGGGTGTGTAGCTGTTAGATGAGGACGTATGAGTAATGGGGTCTGTAATTGTTAGATGGGGATGTATGACTAATGGGGTGTGTAGCTGTTAGATGGGGATGTATGACTAATGGGGTGTGTAGCTGTTAGGTGGGGATGTATGACTAATGGGGTGTGTAGCTGTTAGATGGGGATGTATGACTAATGGGGATTGTAGCTGTTAGATGGGGATGTATGACTAATGGGGTGTGCAACTGTTAGATGGGGATGTATGACTAATGGGGTGTGTAGCTGTTAGATGGGGATGTATGAGTAATGGGGTGTGTAGCTGTTAGATGGGGATGTATGACTAATGGGGTGTGTAGCTGTTAGATGGGGATGTATGACTAATGGGGTGTGTAGCTGTTAGATGGGGATGTATGACTAATGGGGAGTGTAGCTGTTAGATGGGGATGTATGACTAATGGGGATTGTAGCTGTTAGATGGGGATGTATGGCTAATGGGGTGTGTAGCTGTTAGATGGGGATGTATGGTTAATGGGGAGTGTAGCTGTTAGATGGGGATGTATGGCTAATGGGGAGTGTAGCTGTTAGATGGGGACGTATGACTAATGGGGTGTGTAGCTGTTAGATGAGGACGTATGACTAATGGGGTGTGTAGCTGTTAGATGGGGACGTATGACTAATGGGGTGTGTAGCTGTTAGATGGGGACGTATGACTAATGGGGTGTGTAGCTGTTAGATGAGGATGTATGAGTAATGGGGTGTGTAGCTGTTAGATGGGGATGTATGACTAATGGGGATTGTAGTTGTTAGATGGGGACATATGGCTAATGGGGATTGTAGTTGTTAGATGAGGACGTATGGCTAATGGGGTGTGTAGTTGTTAGATGAGGATGTATGACTAATGGGGTGTGTAGCTGTTAGATGAGGATGTATGAGTAATGGGGTCTGTAATTGTTAAATGGGGATGTATGACTAATGGGGAGTGTAGCTGTTAGATGAGGATGTATGAGTAATGGGGTCTGTAATTGTTAGATGGGGATGTATGACTAATGGGGTGTGTAGCTGTTAGATGGGGATGTATGACTAATGGGGTGTGTAGCTGTTAGATGGGGACGTATTACTAATGGGGTGTGTAGCTGTTAGGTGGGGATGTATGACTAATGGGGTGTGTAGCTGTTAGATGGGGACGTATTACTAATGGGGTGTGTAGCTGTTAGGTGGAGATGTATGACTAATGGGGTGTGTAGCTGTTAGATGGGGACGTATTACTAATGGGGTGTGTAGCTGTTAGGTGGGGATGTATGGCTAATGGGGTGTGTAGCTGTTAGGTGGGGATGTATGACTAATGGGGAGTGTAGCTGTTAGATGGGGATGTATGACTAATGGGGATTGTAGCTGTTAGATGGGGATGTATGACTAATGGGGTGTGTAGCTGTTAGATGGGGATGTATGACTAATGGGGTGTGTAGCTGTTAGATGGGGATGTATGACTAATGGGGTGTGTAGCTGTTAGATGGGGATGTATGACTAATGGGGTGTGTAGCTGTTAGATGGAGATGTATGAGTAATGGGGTGTGTAGCTGTTAGGTGGAGATGTATGACTAATGGGGTGTGTAGCTGTTAGATGGGGACGTATTACTAATGGGGTGTGTAGCTGTTAGGTGGGGATGTATGGCTAATGGGGTGTGTAGCTGTTAGGTGGGGATGTATGACTAATGGGGAGTGTAGCTGTTAGATGGGGATGTATGACTAATGGGGATTGTAGCTGTTAGATGGGGATGTATGACTAATGGGGTGTGTAGCTGTTAGATGGGGATGTATGACTAATGGGGTGTGCAACTGTTAGATGAGGACGTATGACTAATGGGGTGTGCAACTGTTAGATGGGGACGTATGACTAATGGGGTGTGTAGCTGTTAGATGGGGACGTATGACTAATGGGGTGTGCAACTGTTAGATGAGGACGTATGACGTATGAGGACGTATGGCTAATGGGGATTGTAGCTGTTAGATGAGGACGTATGGCTAATGGGGTGTGTAGTTGTTAGATGAGGACGTATGGCTAATGGGGTGTGTAGTTGTTAGATGAGGATGTATGACTAATGGGGTGTGTAGCTGTTAGATGGGGATGTATGACTAATGGGGTGTGTAGCTGTTAGATGGGGATGTATGACTAATGGGGATTGTAGCTGTTAGATGGGGATGTATGACTAATGGGGTGTGCAACTGTTAGATGGGGATGTATGACTAATGGGGTGTGTAGCTGTTAGATGGGGATGTATGAGTAATGGGGTGTGTAGCTGTTAGATGGGGATGTATGACTAATGGGGTGTGTAGCTGTTAGATGGGGATGTATGACTAATGGGGTGTGTAGCTGTTAGATGGGGATGTATGACTAATGGGGAGTGTAGCTGTTAGATGGGGATGTATGACTAATGGGGATTGTAGCTGTTAGATGGGGATGTATGGCTAATGGGGTGTGTAGCTGTTAGATGGGGATGTATGGTTAATGGGGAGTGTAGCTGTTAGATGGGGATGTATGGCTAATGGGGAGTGTAGCTGTTAGATGGGGACGTATGACTAATGGGGTGTGTAGCTGTTAGATGAGGACGTATGACTAATGGGGTGTGTAGCTGTTAGATGGGGACGTATGACTAATGGGGTGTGTAGCTGTTAGATGGGGACGTATGACTAATGGGGTGTGTAGCTGTTAGATGAGGATGTATGAGTAATGGGGTGTGTAGCTGTTAGATGGGGATGTATGACTAATGGGGATTGTAGTTGTTAGATGGGGACATATGGCTAATGGGGATTGTAGTTGTTAGATGAGGACGTATGGCTAATGGGGTGTGTAGTTGTTAGATGAGGATGTATGACTAATGGGGTGTGTAGCTGTTAGATGAGGATGTATGAGTAATGGGGTCTGTAATTGTTAAATGGGGATGTATGACTAATGGGGAGTGTAGCTGTTAGATGAGGATGTATGAGTAATGGGGTCTGTAATTGTTAGATGGGGATGTATGACTAATGGGGTGTGTAGCTGTTAGATGGGGATGTATGACTAATGGGGTGTGTAGCTGTTAGGTGGGGATGTATGACTAATGGGGTGTGTAGCTGTTAGATGGGGACGTATTACTAATGGGGTGTGTAGCTGTTAGGTGGAGATGTATGACTAATGGGGTGTGTAGCTGTTAGATGGGGACGTATTACTAATGGGGTGTGTAGCTGTTAGGTGGGGATGTATGACTAATGGGGTGTGTAGCTGTTAGATGGGGACGTATTACTAATGGGGTGTGTAGCTGTTAGGTGGAGATGTATGACTAATGGGGTGTGTAGCTGTTAGATGGGGACGTATTACTAATGGGGTGTGTAGCTGTTAGGTGGGGATGTATGGCTAATGGGGTGTGTAGCTGTTAGGTGGGGATGTATGACTAATGGGGAGTGTAGCTGTTAGATGGGGATGTATGACTAATGGGGATTGTAGCTGTTAGATGGGGATGTATGACTAATGGGGTGTGTAGCTGTTAGATGGGGATGTATGACTAATGGGGTGTGTAGCTGTTAGATGGGGATGTATGACTAATGGGGTGTGTAGCTGTTAGATGGGGATGTATGACTAATGGGGGGTGTAGCTGTTAGATGGAGATGTATGAGTAATGGGGTGTGTAGCTGTTAGGTGGAGATGTATGACTAATGGGGTGTGTAGCTGTTAGATGGGGACGTATTACTAATGGGGTGTGTAGCTGTTAGGTGGGGATGTATGGCTAATGGGGTGTGTAGCTGTTAGGTGGGGATGTATGACTAATGGGGAGTGTAGCTGTTAGATGGGGATGTATGACTAATGGGGATTGTAGCTGTTAGATGGGGATGTATGACTAATGGGGTGTGTAGCTGTTAGATGGGGATGTATGACTAATGGGGTGTGCAACTGTTAGATGAGGATGTATGACTAATGGGGTGTGCAACTGTTAGATGGGGACGTATGACTAATGGGGTGTGTAGCTGTTAGATGGGGACGTATGACTAATGGGGTGTGCAACTGTTAGATGAGGACGTATGACGTATGAGGACGTATGGCTAATGGGGATTGTAGCTGTTAGATGAGGACGTATGGCT
Source organism: Bombina bombina (assembly GCF_027579735.1). NCBI lineage: Eukaryota > Metazoa > Chordata > Amphibia > Anura > Bombinatoridae > Bombina > Bombina bombina. Next base: position 283,386,059 of record NC_069507.1, on the reverse strand, counting down.
AATGGGGTGTGTAGTTGTTAGATGAGGACGTATGGCTAATGGGGTGTGTAGTTGTTAGATGAGGATGTATGACTAATGGGGTGTGTAGCTGTTAGATGGGGATGTATGACTAATGGGGAGTGTAGCTGTTAGATGGGGACGTATGACTAATGGGGTGTGTAGCTGTTAGATGAGGACGTATGAGTAATGGGGTCTGTAATTGTTAGATGGGGATGTATGACTAATGGGGTGTGTAGCTGTTAGATGGGGATGTATGACTAATGGGGTGTGTAGCTGTTAGATGGGGATGTATGACTAATGGGGAGTGTTGCTGTTAGATGGGGATGTATGACTAATATGGAGTGTAGCTGTTAGATGGGGATGTATGACTAATGGTGTGTGTAGCTGTTAGATGGGGACGTATGACTAATGGGGAGTGTAGCTGTTAGATGGGGACGTATGGCTAATGGGGATTGTAGCTGTTAGATGGGGATGTATGACTAATGGGGTGTGTAGCTGTTAGATGGGGATGTATGACTAATGGGGTGTGTAGCTGTTAGATGGAGATGTATGAGTAATGGGGTGTGTAGCTGTTAGATGGGGATGTATGACTAATGGGGAGTGTTGCTGTTAGATGGGGATGTATGACTAATGGGGAGTGTAGCTGTTAGATGGGGATGTATGACTAAGGGGTGTGTAGCTGTTAGATGGGGACGTATGACTAATGGGGAGTGTAGCTGTTCGATGGGGACGTATGACTAATGGATGGGGTGTTTAGCTGTTAGATGGGGACGTATGACTAATGGGGTGTGTAGCTGTTTGATGGGGACGTATGACTAATGGATGGGGTGTTTAGCTGTTAGATGGGGATGTATGGCTAATGGGGATTGTAGCTGTTAGATGGGGATGTATGACTAATGGGGTGTGTAGCTGTTAGATGAGGACATATGACTAATGGGGTCTGTAATTGTTAGATGGGGATGTATGACTAATGGGGTGTGTAGCTGTTAGATGGGGATGTATGACTAATGGGGTGTGTAGCTGTTAGATGGGGACGTATTACTAATGGGGTGTGTAGCTGTTAGGTGGGGATGTATGACTAATGGGGTGTGTAGCTGTTAGATGGGGACGTATTACTAATGGGGTGTGTAGCTGTTAGGTGGGGATGTATGACTAATGGGGTGTGTAGCTGTTAGATGGGGACGTATTACTAATGGGGTGTGTAGCTGTTAGGTGGGGATGTATGGCTAATGGGGTGTGTAGCTGTTAGGTGGGGATGTATGACTAATGGGGAGTGTAGCTGTTAGATGGGGATGTATGACTAATGGGGATTGTAGCTGTTAGATGGGGATGTATGACTAATGGGGTGTGTAGCTGTTAGATGGGGATGTATGACTAATGGGGTGTGTAGCTGTTAGATGGGGATGTATGACTAATGGGGTGTGTAGCTGTTAGATGGGGATGTATGACTAATGGGGTGTGTAGCTGTTAGATGGAGATGTATGAGTAATGGGGTGTGTAGCTGTTAGATGGGGATGTATGACTAATGGGGAGTGTTGCTGTTAGATGGGGATGTATGACTAATGGGGAGTGTAGCTGTTAGATGGGGATGTATGACTAATGGGGTGTGTAGCTGTTAGATGGGGACGTATGACTAATGGGGAGTGTAGCTGTTAGATGGGGATGTATGGCTAATGGGGATTGTAGCTGTTAGATGGGGATGTATGACTAATGGGGTGTGTAGCTGTTAGATGGGGATGTATGACTAATGGGGTGTGTAGCTGTTAGATGGAGATGTATGAGTAATGGGGTGTGTAGCTGTTAGATGGGGATGTATGACTAATGGGGAGTGTTGCTGTTAGATGGGGATGTATGACTAATGGGGAGTGTAGCTGTTAGATGGGGATGTATGACTAATGGGGTGTTTAGCTGTTAGATGGGGACGTATGACTAATGGGGAGTGTAGCTGTTAGATGGGGACGTATGACTAATGGGGTGTTTAGCTGTTAGATGGGGACGTATGACTAATGGGGTGTGTAGCTGTTAGATGGGGACGTATGACTAATGGATGGGGTGTTTAGCTGTTAGATGGGGATGTATGGCTAATGGGGATTGTAGCTGTTAGATGGGGATGTATGGCTAATGGGGATTGTAGCTGTTAGATGGGGATGTATGATTAATGGGGAGTGTAGCTGTTAGATGGGGATGTATGATTAATGGGGAGTGTAGCTGTTAGATGGGGATGTATGGCTAATGGGGATTGTAGCTGTTAGATGGGGACGTATGACTAATGGGGAGTGTAGCTGTTAGATGGGGATGTATGGCTAATGGGGATTGTAGCTGTTAGATGGGGATGTATGACTAATGGGGTGTGTAGCTGTTAGATGGGGATGTATGGCTAATGGGGAGTGTAGCTGTTAGATGGGGATGTATGACTAATGGGGAGTGTAGCTGTTAGATGGGGATGTATGACTAATGGGGTGTGTAGCTGTTAGATGGGGATGTATGGCTAATGGGGAGTGTAGCTGTTAGATGGGGATGTATGACTATTGGGGAGTGTAGCTGTTAGATGGGGATGTATGACTAATGGGGTGTGTAGCTGTTAGATGGGGATGTATGACTAATGGGGTGTGTAGCTGTTAGATGGGGATGTATGGCTAATGGGGATTGTAGCTGTTAGATGGGGATGTATGGCTAATGGGGTGTGTAGCTGTTAGATGGGGATGTATGACTAATGGGGTGTGTAGCTGTTAGATGGGGATGTATGACTAATGGGGTGTGTAGCTGTTAGATGGGGATGTATGGCTAATGGGGAGTGTAGCTGTTAGATGGGGATGTATGACTAATGGGGAGTGTAGCTGTTAGATGGGGATGTATGACTAATGGGGTGTGTAGCTGTTAGATGGGGATGTATGACTAATGGGGTGTGTAGCTGTTAGATGGGGATGTATGACTAATGGGGTGTGTAGCTGTTAGATGGGGATGTATGACTAATGGGGAGTGTTGCTGTTAGATGAGGATGTATGACTAATGGGGAGTGTAGCTGTTAGATGGGGATGTATGACTAATGGGGTGTGTAGCTGTTAGATGGGGATGTATGACTAATGGGGTGTGTAGCTGTTAGATGGGGACGTATGACTAATGGGGTGTGTAGCTGTTAGATGGGGATGTATGACTAATGGGGTGTTGTTACGGTTGCCTCCAAGCTGGCTGGAAGTTGGACCGTAGAAAAGGATGCTCCTAGCGCTCACCAAAGAATCATCAGCACCATAGTCAGCAATCCCTGTAGTGATATTAGCTGAAGCTGTCCCCTACAAACATGAGTCAAAGCTTCAAGTTAGAGGGTCAAAAATAGGTCTGATGTGCTGGAGCACACAGCCTCCTTTTTATTGAGGTTACATGCAAACAGGACACTCTCAGGGGGAGGCATAAAATCCCCCATCACACATTTGATATTAGATACACACTCCCTTTGACAGGCCACAACATTTACTTCAGCAGATAACATTACACACAATAAAACAATGCAGTCCACCTTATCAATACTAGAAGTCTGATTAGACAATGGGAAAGTTGATCACTAAACCTAATTAGAGCTAATCCCAGCAGACTTGTATTTAGAATAGGTTTCTTGAAGCTGAACAAAATTTAACTCTTAATGGCACACAATGAAACTGAACCAAGTGGGAGAAAGCCAGGGACAAGTCATTTCACAGGTCTGGGGACATAGTCTTAAAGGGGGCATTGTTCACCAGAGTCACAATATGTCCCCAGACGGTTCTTAAAGGGCCACACACACACCCAACAAAAGTCAATATGTCCTCAGGGGCACAATCTTCCAGGGGCCATAGTCATGTGGAAGGAGGCTGGCAAATAGGCTTCTCCAAAATCCAGGGAAGCAGGGCAATTTTCCATTTAAAGGGCCAGTTACAAACAGCAGTTTGTAACATATCTCCCCTTTTGGAGGGAGACTAACCAGGCACCTGACCTTCTGTCGGTCAGTGCCTAAGTTAGTCTCGCAACCCACCCACAAATAAACACTAGCAGCAAAGCAGCCCCCCCACAACAAGTAGCACTGGCCTGTAAGTTCCAGGTTATAGGATGACAGTGTAGCATCCTCTGCCTTCCTGGCGCAGCTGGGCAAATAGCTGATGGTACTTGGGGGGCAGAGGCCAGCGGCACTCTGCCCTGGTGCCAGCGCTTCTGCTGGGGTGAGGGGTTTGCAGGCCAGTCCTGTAACAAGGACAAGGTCTGTAGGGCAGAGGCCAGCAGTGCTCTGTCCTGATGCCAGCTCTTCTGCTGGGGGAATTGGGGCATAGTCCTGCCCGGTGGCAAAGGGAACGTGGGGGTCAGTGGGGGTTAACATCTCCACTGTTAACCCTGGGCCCAAGTTAGGAGTTAGCTGGGGAGGGGGAGATTGGCTTACCTCCTCCTCCTGATACTCCGGCGGCCGTTGGGAAGGGAGGTCGATGCTCTCCGCTTCCTGTGGAACATGCTGCGGCTGGGGAGAGAGACCGGTTGTCTCCTCTCCCTGGAAGGCACACTCCGACTGGGGAGGGAGGTCGATGCTCTCCCCTCCCTGTAGCTGGGTCTGTCGCTGGGGATCTGGGCCGCCTGCCCAGCATCCCTGTAGGGCCGGTAGAGAGACTGCGGTCCCATCTCCACCTGCCTGCTGGGGGTCCTCCCAGGACCAGTCTATGAGGCCTGCTGCCTCTGGTATCTCTGGTTGGGGAAGGAGACCGGTTGTCTCTTCCCTCTGCACAGTATACTGCCGCTGGGGAGGGAGGTCGCTGCTCCCCTCTCCCTGTGGAACATGCTGCGGCTGGGGAGAGAGACCAGGTGTCCATACCCTCAAACTCCACAGTTGGCGCTCAAAGGCTCGTGCCGCTTTGTTCTCCGTAGCCAATTCCCGGATGAGGCGACTGACTACCTCCTGTGCAGGGTCTGGACCATATCGGACTAGCCGCCTCTTTACTTCTGGAACGAAATCCGCGCCCTCATAGCGACGGATCTGGTTGAGGTGCTCTTCACATGGTTCTGACCAGTATCTTGTCAGCTCCATGCTGCTGTAGGTAGGGACGCTGCGCAGTGGCTAGCGTTGCCCTCAATTACTCTCCTACGATACCAGTGCTGCTCCTTGCGCTAGGACGCCAATCCCACCGCTGCCGCCAAATGTTACGGTTGCCTCCAAGCTGGCTGGAAGTTGGACCGTAGAAAAGGATGCTCCTAGCGCTCACCAAAGAATCATCAGCACCATAGTCAGCAATCCCTGTAGTGATATTAGCTGAAGCTGTCCCCTACAAACATGAGTCAAAGCTTCAAGTTAGAGGGTCAAAAATAGGTCTGATGTGCTGGAGCACACAGCCTCCTTTTTATTGAGGTTACATGCAAACAGGACACTCTCAGGGGGAGGCATAAAATCCCCCATCACACATTTGATATTAGATAGAGAGACACTCCCTTTGACAGGCCACAACATTTACTTCAGCAGATAACATTACACACAATAAAACAATGCAGTCCACCTTATCAATACTAGAAGTCTGATTAGACAATGGGAAAGTTGATCACTAAACCTAATTAGAGCTAATCCCAGCAGACTTGTATTTAGAATAGGTTTCTTGAAGCTGAACAAAATTTAACTCTTAATGGCACACAATGAAACTGAACCAAGTGGGAGAAAGCCAGGGACAAGTCATTTCACAGGTCTGGGGACATAGTCTTAAAGGGGGCATTGTTCACCAGAGTCACAATATGTCCCCAGACGGTTCTTAAAGGGCCACACACACACCCAACAAAAGTCAATATGTCCTCAGGGGCACAATCTTCCAGGGGCCATAGTCATGTGGAAGGAGGCTGGCAAATAGGCTTCTCCAAAATCCAGGGAAGCAGGGCAATTTTCCATTTAAAGGGCCAGTTACAAACAGCAGTTTGTAACAGGTGTGTAGCTGTTAGATGGGGACGTATGACTAATGGGGTGTGTAGCTGTTAGATGGGGATGTATGACTAATGGGGAGTGTAGCTGTTAGATGGGGATGTATGGCTAATGGGGAGTGTAGCTGTTAGATGGGGATGTATGACTAATGGGGTGTGTAGAGACTTAAAGCAAGAAGACAGGGAATTATATTCAGGGGAAAAAAAATCATAGGAAGGAGAGAGATCAGGAGAGCGGGAAGTATTGGGGTATGTGAAGAGGGAGATGCAGCAGTTAGGGAGTAACATAGGGAGGGTATAATGGGGGGGGGGGAAGGTGCAGCAGTGAGGGGGTAATATAGGAGGGTATAATGGGGGAGGGAAGGGAAGGTGCAGCAGTGAGGGGGTAACATAGGGATATTATAATGGGGGGAGGGAAGGTGCAGCAGTGAGGGGGTAACATAGTGAGGGTATAATGGGGGAGGTGCAGCAGTGAGGGAGTAACATAGGGAGGGTATAAGGGGGAAGGGAAGGTGCAGCAGTGAGGGGGTAACATAGGGAGGGTATAATGGGGGAGGGAAGGTGCAGCAGTGAGGGGGTAACATAGGAGGGTATACTGGGGGGAGGGAAGGTGCAGCAGTGAGGGGGTAACATATCAGGAGGTGCAGCAGTGAGGGGGTAACATAGGGAGGTGCAGCAGTGAGGGGGTAACATATCAGGAGGTGCAGCAGTGAGGGTGTAACATAGGGAGGTGCAGCAGTGAGGGGGTAACATAGGGAGGTGCAGTAGTGAGGGGGTAACATATCAGGAGGTGCAGCAGTGAAGGGGTAACATATCAGGAGGTGCAGCAGTGAGGGGGTAACATATCAGGAGGTGCAGCAGTGCGGGGGTAACATAGGGAGGTGCAGCAGTGAGGGGGTAACATATCAGGAGGTGCAGCAGTGAGGGGGTAACATATCAGGAGGTCCAGCAGTGAGGGGGTAACATAGGGAGGTGCAGCAGTGAGGGGGTAACATAGGGAGGTGCAGCAGTGAGGGAGTAACATATCAGGAGGTGCAGCAGTGAGGGGGTAACATAGGGAGGTGCAGCAGTGAGGGGGTAACATATCAGGAGTTGCAGCAGTGAGGGGGTAACATATCAGTAGGTGCAGCAGTGAGGGGGGTAACATATCAGGAGGAGCAGCAGTGAGGGGGTAACATATCAGGAGGTGCAGCAGTGAGGGGGTAACATAGGGAGGTGCAGCAGTGAGGGGGTAACATATCAGGAGGTGCAGCAGTGAGGGGGTAACATAGGGAGTTGCAGCAGTGAGGGGGTAACATATCAGGAGGAGCAGCAGTGAGGGGGTAACATATCAGGAGGTGCAGCAGTGAGGGGGTAACATAGGGAGGTGCAGCAGTGAGGGGGTAACATATCAGGAGGTGCAGCAGTGAGGGGGTAACATATCAGTAGGTGCAGCAGTGAGGGGGTAACATATCAGGAGATGCAGTAGTGAGGGGGTAACATATCAGTAGGTGCAGCAGTGAGGGGGTAACATATCAGGAGATGCAGTAGTGAGGGGGTAACATATCAGGAGGTGCAGCAGTGAGGGGGTAACATAGCAGGAGGTGCAGCAGTGAGGGGGTAACATATCAGTAGGTGCAGCAGTGAGGGGGTAACATAGGGAGGTGCAGCAGTGAGGGGGTAACATAGGGAGGTGCAGCAGTGAGGGGGTAACATATCAGGAGGTGCAGCAATGAGGGGGTAACATAGGGAGGTGCAGCAATGAGGGGGTAACATAGGGAGGTGCAGCAGTGAGGGGGTAACATATCAGGAGATGCAGCAGTGAGGGGGTAACATATCAGGAGGTGCAGCAATGAGGGGGTAACATAGGGAGGTGCAGCAGTGAGGAGGTAACATAGGGAGGTGCAGCAGTGAGGGGGTAACATAGGGAGGTGCAGCAGTGAGGGGGTAACATATCAGGAGGTGCAGCAGTGAGGGGGTAACATATCAGGAGGTGCAGCAATGAGGGGGTAACATAGGGAGGTGCAGCAGTGAGGGGTAACATATCAGGAGGTGCAGCAGTGAGGGGGTAACATAGGGAGGTGCAGTAGTGAGGGGGTAACATATCAGGAGGTGCAGCAGTGAAGGGGTAACATATCAGGAGGTGCAGCAGTGAGGGGGTAACATATCAGGAGGTGCAGCAGTGCGGGGGTAACATAGGGAGGTGCAGCAGTGAGGGGGTAACATATCAGGAGGTGCAGCAGTGAGGGGGTAACATATCAGGAGGTCCAGCAGTGAGGGGGTAACATAGGGAGGTGCAGCAGTGAGGGGGTAACATATCAGGAGGTGCAGCAGTGAGGGGGTTGTTACAGAAGCATTAGTTATTTTGTTGTGAAGAGCTTATTTCCCAGCAGCAATGCCTGAACCAGCAAGCCAGCGCCTAAGAAGGGCTCCAAGAAAACCGTAACAAGTATCATTTCATAAAGAGTTAACTCTTTTTTTTCAGCTTTTAGAAACTATTGTCTAATCACCTCTGGAGCCAGACTGCTAATTGATAAGATGAACTTGTAAACTTGCTATCTTAAGTACTGTAATCCTATTGTGGCCTGTCAAAGGACAGTGCTCTCTATCTAAATGTGTGATGGGGGATTTTGTGCTTCCCCCCCTCTCCCCCTGGGAGTGCCCTGTGTGCATGTAACCTTAATAAAAAGCAGGCTGGGCATCCCAGTCCTGAGTTCTTGTTTGACCCTCAATCGCAGCGTTGACTCGTTTTTGTGGGCAGAAGGGTATCCTAGCTGTACTGCAGCTAAGGGAGATTATTCTATATTTGCGAGACTCATATAGAATACTATGGAAAGCAGCTTCTCCCCTCTTTAGCAATAGGGATCCAGGCTACTAAGCGGTCCATCTCTCAGCGAGACTAAGGGTAACCGTAACATTTGGCGGCAGCGGCGGGATTTTCCTGGATTTCCTAGGAGAGGTACAGAACGGATGGAGAGCGCTTACGAAAAATTGAAGCGTACAACCCTAAAGGATTTACTTGAAAGCAGAGGGGGGTACGCCAGCAACCGGCCGAGGAGAGAGCTGATCGCAGAATTGACCGAACTGGATCAGAGCTTCACAATGGCGGAAACACCGACCACGATTAGTGACGAAAAAACCAGGATTGTTCGGGAAAGGCTCTCATTATACGGGCCGAACCCCTCCATGGAATTGGTACAGCAGTTGATGGCGGAGGCGGACGAGGATATACGAGAGACTCGAGCCCACGAACTCAACCTAGCGAACGCACACCGCAATGCTGAAGCCCCGCAGGTAATCATCCCTGTCGAAAATGCTGGGAGGCCCAAGATACCCTATGCGGCATTTCGACCCTTCCTAGAGAGCGAGACAGGGATTGATGAATATTTGGCGGACTTCGAAAGGCAATGTGCCCTGCACCAGATTCCCAACAGAGAGTGGCCCACGATATTGTCTGGGAAACTATCCGGGCGAGCCCTGGAAGCCTTTCGTACTCTGGGTGCTGAGGAAGTGACACAGTATGAGCTAGTTAAGGAGACACTGTTGCGACGGTACGCTGTAACTCCGGACACGTATCGCCGACAGTTTCGGGGCACGAAAAAGAAGCCTAACGATACCCATATGGAATGGGCGCACCGAATGCGGAGAGCGGCAAATCACTGGCTGAGCGGAAGTAAAGCGGTGACTGGTGAGGAAATTTTACAATTGTTTCTCTTAGAACATTTTTATAATGGCATGGAACAGCAAGGGAAGGAATGGCTGCGAGACAGGCGGCCTTCTACCTTAGAAGAAGCAGCCAAATTGGCCGATGAACATTATGACTCCCGTCTTCACGAACCCATGAACTACCGAGCTCCAGCACGGGTCGAACCCAGAGAGGTTTACCGTGCACCCCCTCGTGCTGAATTCCGAGCCCCGGTGCCCACAGGGCCCGTCCGACACTCAGGACCACACAATAACAGCTCTGAGCGTCCCAGACCGACTTGCCACCGATGCAAGCAACCAGGGCATTTCATGGCTAGCTGCCCCCTTAATACGCACCAGACACCCAGGAATTACAATTACCCCTCTGGGTCCTATCGTCAGGCCCGGGCCCTCTGTGTTAACCAAGAGGCCCCTATGGAGGGATATGTGGGGCCGCTTCACGAGGTGGACCCTGTATATGCTGCCTCAGATAACCGCCAGCACCATCGGCAGAAGGTATGGCTCGAGGGGCGATCTACAGAGGGATTGAGAGACACAGGGGCTACTATCACGCTGGTACAGAGTCATTTGGTGCCAGAGCACAAGCGATCCGGACAGACTGTGGCCGTTAGAGTGGCGGGGGGGGATGTGTACAAAATTCCAACAGCTCAAGTGCATCTTGATTGGGGAGCGGGAAAGGGGGCTGTGAACGTGGGCATAATGGATAATTTACCTGCCGAAGAACTACTGGGCAACGATTTGGGCCCCATGACTTCTGCCTATGCTCCAGTATGCAACAACGAGGCGGACCCAGTGACTACACGGGCCCAAGCCCGGATGGAGCGAGAGCTCTCACCAGTGCGGGAGACACAGGTAAGACCTACCCCGACCTTGCCTGACATGTTAGGCCCCATACCCTGGGACACCCCAGATGCTTTCGAGACAGAGTCTAAGACTGACCCGACTTTACAAAAGTACCGGGAACGAGCAGAGACCGGAGGGGGCGGGGCAGATAACGAAACATTCTTATGGGAAAAAGGGAAAATATACCGCTGGACAGAGAAAAGGGGACAGCGTAGGCGACAGCTGGTAGTGCCCCACAAATACCGTCAAGAAATCCTCAAGATAGGCCATGACATCCCCTTAGCAGGCCACCTAGCCGTAACCCGTACCCTACACCGCATTACTCACACGTTCTTTTGGCCAGGGGTGCACGCTGACGTTAGAACTTACTGTAACACCTGCGATGTGTGTCAACGAGTAGGAAGGCGAGGCGATCACCCTAAAGCCCATCTAGTAAATATGCCCATTGTAGAGGAACCCTTCAGCCGGGTTGCTATTGACCTAGTGGGACCACTGGCTACCCCTAGTCCCTCCGGTAAGCACTACATTCTTACCGTAGTGGACTACGCTACCAGGTACCCAGAGGCTGTCGCCCTATCCAACATACAAGCGGATACGGTAGCGAATGCACTAGTACAGGTGTTCTCCCGGGTAGGATTTCCAAAAGAAATCCTATCCGACCGAGGCACCCAATTTACGGCTGAATTGACCCAACAACTCTGGCAGGTTTGCAAAATTAAGTCCCTCCTGAGCTCCCCATACCACCCCCAGACGAACGGGCTGTGTGAGAGGTTCAATGGGACCCTCAAGCAAATGCTCAAGACGTTCACTCAGGAATACCGAGACTGGGAACGCTTCCTGCCGCACCTCCTATTTGCTTATCGGGAGGTGCCCCAGGAAACGACAGGGTTCTCTCCCTTCGAGTTGCTCTACGGAAGAAAGGTACGGGGACCCCTAAACCTGATCCGGGAGCACTGGGAGGGAGAGATGGAGGCTGACGGTGTCCCCATTGTGCCATACGTGCTGGAACTCAGGGACCGAATGGAGCAATTAGCCAAATCCGTGCGGGCTAATATCCAGTTGGCCCAGAGAAGACAGAAAGTATGGTACGATCGGGGGGCCCGAAAGAGAATCTTCACCATAGGACAAAAGGTGTTAGTACTTAAGCCGGTGAAGACAGACAAATTGCAGGCGTCCTGGCAGGGTCCCTACCAGATCGTAGAGAAAAGGGGAGACACCACTTATGTGATAGCTAGCTGCCATGACAACAATCTTAGAAAGACATTCCATGTAAACATGCTCAAGGAATATTTTGAGCGACCAGAGAACGCGACGGCCGTATGTTGTTCCCCTCAGGAAGACCCCGACAGTCTACCCATTCCAGACCTATTAGAAAAGAGTCTCCCCACAGGTATAGTGGCTCAGGTTCAGATAGGAGACCGACTTAGCCCCACTGAAAGGGAGCAGCTCAGCCAACTCCTCCAGTCCAAACACCTCACCTTCTCCCCGAAGCCAGGGTACACTACTTTAACCACCCACCAGGTAGATACTCCGGGACAAGCTCCCTTGCGCCAGGCTCCGTACCGAATCCCCGAAGCAGTTAGGACAGGAATGAAGAAGGAGATCGATGAGATGCTCCAGCTCAGGGTAATTGAGCCCTCCGATAGTCCCTGGGCCTCCCCAGTTGTCTTGGTGCCCAAGAAAGATGGGACCACCCGGTTCTGCGTAGACTATCGGAGGCTCAATGAAAAAACTGTGACGGACGCTTACCCTATGCCCAGGGTAGACGAGCTACTCGATCGTATAGCCAGGGGAAATTACCTGACCACTATTGACCTCTGCAAAGGTTACTGGCAGATTCCCCTGGCCCCGGAGGCTATCCCCAAGTCGGCATTCGTCACCCCATTCGGCTTATATCAGTTTAGGGTAATGCCGTTTGGGATGAAGAATGCCCCAGCTACATTCCAGCGCTTGGTGGATAGGCTCCTGGATGGCTTCCAGAGTTTTGCTTGCGCCTACCTGGACGACATAGCGATCCACAGTGAGTCCTGGGAGGACCACTTAGCTCATGTAGGAATGGTTCTGGATCAGATCCGGGCTGCTGGCCTGACTCTGAAGCCAGAAAAATGCCACTTTGGGATGGCCGAGGTACAGTACCTGGGTCACCGGGTGGGGTGTGGAAAGCAGCGACCAGAGCCGGCCAAGATACAAGCTGTCGCCAATTGGCCCACCCCCATCACTAAGACTCAGGTCCTAGCCTTCCTGGGCACGGCAGGGTACTATAGACGGTTCGTACCAGACTACAGCACACTTGCCAAACCCCTGACTGACTTGACCAAGAAGAACTTACCTCGACAGGTCCTGTGGTCTCCCCACTGTGAAATGGCTTTCCAGGCTCTCAAAAATGCTCTAATTAACGCTCCTGTCTTGGCGGCCCCAGCCCTTAACAAACGTTTTATCGTCCATACAGATGCTTCCATGTTCGGGCTGGGAGCCGTCCTCAGCCAAGTAGGCGAAGATGGAGGGGAGCATCCAGTTGCCTACATCAGCCGGAAGCTCCTGCCCCGCGAAGTCAGCTATGCAGCGGTCGAAAAGGAGTGTTTGGCTTTGGTGTGGGCATTAAAGAAATTGACTCCCTATTTATATGGTCAGGAGTTCACCCTGGTCACCGACCATAACCCGTTGGTGTGGCTGAACCGGGTCTCTGGAGATAACGGCAGGCTATTACGTTGGAGCTTATCGTTGCAACCCTTCAATTTCACCATTACTTACAGACCTGGGAAACAGAATGGCAACGCCGACGGGTTGTCCAGACAAACCGACCTCAGCCCCGCATAACCAGCGGTCTGGACAGCCTTAGTCTGCCCCGAAAAGGGGTCAGACCGTGTCTGCCAGAGTGTTCCACAGAAAGGGAGCACTGTTACAGAAGCATTAGTTATTTTGTTGTGAAGAGCTTATTTCCCAGCAGCAATGCCTGAACCAGCCAAGCCAGCGCCTAAGAAGGGCTCCAAGAAAACCGTAACAAGTATCATTTCATAAAGAGTTAACTTTTTTTTCAGCTTTTAGAAACTATTGTCTAATCACCTCTGGAGCCAGACTGCTAATTGATAAGATGAACTTGTAAACTTGTTATCTTAAGTACTGTAATCCTATTGTGGCCTGTCAAAGGACAGTGCTCTCTATCTAAATGTGTGATGGGGGATTTTGTGCTTCCCCCCCTCTCCCCCTGGGAGTGCCCTGTGTGCATGTAACCTTAATAAAAAGCAGGCTGGGCATCCCAGTCCTGAGTTCTTGTTTGACCCTCAATCGCAGCGTTGACTCGTTTTTGTGGGCAGAAGGGTATCCTAGCTGTACTGCAGCTAAGGGAGATTATTCTATATTTGCGAGACTCATATAGAATACTATGGAAAGCAGCTTCTCCCCTCTTTAGCAATAGGGATCCAGGCTACTAAGCGGTCCATCTCTCAGCGAGACTAAGGGTAACCGTAACAGGGGTAACATAGGGAGGTGCAGCAGTGAGGGAGTAACATATCAGGAGGTGCAGCAGTGAGGGGGTAACATAGGGAGGTGCAGCAGTGAGGGGGTAACATATCAGGAGTTGCAGCAGTGAGGGGGTAACATATCAGTAGGTGCAGCAGTGAGGGGGGTAACATATCAGGAGGTGCAGCAGTGAGGGGGTAACATATCAGGAGGTGCAGCAGTGAGGGGGTAACATAGGGAGGTGCAGCAGTGAGGGGGTAACATATCAGGAGGTGCAGCAGTGAGGGGGTAACATAGGGAGGTGCAGCAGTGAGGGGGTAACATATCAGGAGGTGCAGCAGTGAGGGGGTAACATATCAGGAGGTGCAGCAGTGAGGGGGTAACATAGGGAGGTGCAGCAGTGAGGGGGTAACATATCAGGAGGTGCAGCAGTGAGGGGGTAACATATCAGTAGGTGCAGCAGTGAGGGGGTAACATATCAGGAGATGCAGTAGTGAGGGGGTAACATATCAGGAGGTGCAGCAGTGAGGGGGTAACATAGCAGGAGGTGCAGCAGTGAGGGGGTAACATATCAGTAGGTGCAGCAGTGAGGGGGTAACATAGGGAGGTGCAGCAGTGAGGGGGTAACATAGGGAGCTGCAGCAGTGAGGGGGTAACATATCAGGAGGTGCAGCAATGAGGGGGTAACATAGGGAGGTGCAGCAATGAGGGGGTAACATAGGGAGGTGCAGCAGTGAGGGGGTAACATATCAGGAGATGCAGCAGTGAGGGGGGTAACATATCAGGAGGTGCAGCAATGAGGGGGTAACATAGGGAGGTGCAGCAGTGAGGAGGTAACATAGGGAGGTGCAGCAGTGAGGGGGTAACATAGGGAGGTGCAGCAGTGAGGGGGTAACATATCAGGAGGTGCAGCAGTGAGGGGGGTAACATATCAGGAGGAGCAGCAGTGAGGGGGTAACATATCAGGAGGTGCAGCAGTGAGGGGGTAACATAGGGAGGTGCAGCAGTGAGGGGGTAACATATCAGGAGGTGCAGCAGTGAGGGGGTAACATAGGGAGTTGCAGCAGTGAGGGGGTAACATATCAGGAGGAGCAGCAGTGAGGGGGTAACATATCAGGAGGTGCAGCAGTGAGGGGGTAACATAGGGAGGTGCAGCAGTGAGGGGGGTAACATATCAGGAGGTGCAGCAGTGAGGGGGTAACATATCAGTAGGTGCAGCAGTGAGGGGGTAACATATCAGGAGATGCAGTAGTGAGGGGGTAACATATCAGGAGGTGCAGCAGTGAGGGGGTAACATAGCAGGAGGTGCAGCAGTGAGGGGGTAACATATCAGTAGGTGCAGCAGTGAGGGGGTAACATAGGGAGGTGCAGCAGTGAGGGGGTAACATAGGGAGGTGCAGCAGTGAGGGGGTAACATATCAGGAGGTGCAGCAGTGAGGGGGTAACATAGGGAGGTGCAGCAGTGAGGGGGTAACATAGGGAGGTGCAGCAGTGAGGGGGTAACATATCAGGAGATGCAGCAGTGAGGGGGTAACATATCAGGAGGTGCAGCAATGAGGGGGTAACATAGGGAGGTGCAGCAGTGAGGGGTAACATAGGGAGGTGCAGCAGTGAGGGGGTAACATAGGGAGGTGCAGCAGTGAGGGGGTAACATATCAGGAGGTGCAGCAGTGAGGGGGTAACATATCAGGAGGTGCAGCAGTGAGGGGGTAACATAGGGAGGTGCAGCAGTGAGGGGGTAACATATCAGGAGGTGCAGCAGTGAGGGGGTAACATAGGGAGGGTGCAGCAGTGAGGGGGTAACATATCAGGAGGTGCAGCAGTGAGGGGTAACATATCAGTAGGTGCAGCAGTGAGGGGGTAACATATCAGGAGGTGCAGCAGTGAGGGGGTAACATATCAGGAGGTGCAGCAGTGAGTGGG
>NC_069507.1:283242329-283367329 GCF_027579735.1 Bombina bombina | reverse complement strand
TTTCTATTATAACCAGTGTCTATCTTATAACTGCCGCAAGCTGCGTGTGACTTTCTATTATAACCAATGTCTATCTTGTAACTGCCCCAAGCTGCGTGTGACTTTTTATTATAACCAGTGTCTATCTTATAACTGCCGCAAGCTGCGTGTGACTTTCTATTATAACCAGTGTCTATCTTGTAACTGCCGCAAGCTGCGTGTGACTTTCTATTATAACCAGTGTCTATCTTGTAACTGCCGCAAGCTGCGCGTGACTTTCTATTATAACCATTGTCTATCTTGTAACTGCCGCAAGCTGCGTGTGACTTTCTATTATAACCAGTGTCTATCTTGTAACTGCCGCAAGCTGCGTGTGACTTTCTATTATAACCAGTGTCTATCTTGTAACTGCCGCAAGCTGCGTGTGACTTTCTATTATAACCATTGTTTAACTTATAACTGCCGCAAGCTGCGTGTGACTTTCTATTATAACCAGTGTCTATCTTGTAACTGCCGCAAGCTGCGTGTGACTTTCTATTATAACCAGTGTCTATCTTGTAACTGCCGCAAGCTGCGTGTGACTTTCTATTATAACCAGTGTCTATCTTGTAACTGCCGCAAGCTGCGTGTGACTTTCTATTATAACCAGTGTCTATCTTGTAACTGCCGCAAGCTGCGTGTGACTTTCTATTATAACCAGTGTCTATCTTGTAACTGCCGCAAGCTGCGTGTGACTTTCTATTATAACCAGTGTCTATCTTGTAACTGCCGCAAGCTGCGTGTGACTTTCTATTGTAACCAGTGTCTATCTTGTAACTGCCGCAAGCTGCGTGTGACTTTCTTTTATAACCAGTGTCTATCTTGTAACTGCCGCAAGCTGCGTGTGACTTTCTATTATAACCAGTGTCTATCTTGTAACTGCCGCAAGCTGCGTGTGACTTTCTTTTATAACCAGTGTCTATCTTGTAACTGCCGCAAGCTGCGTGTGACTTTCTATTATAACCAGTGTCTATCTTGTAACTGCCGCAAGCTGCGTGTGACTTTCTATTATAACCAGCGTCTATCTTGTAACTGCCGCAAGCTGCGTGTGACTTTCTATTGTAACCAGTGTCTATCTTGTAACTGCCGCAAGCTGCGTGTGACTTTCTATTGTAACCAGTGTCTATCTTGTAACTGCCGCAAGCTGCGTGTGACTTTCTTTTATAACCAGTGTCTATCTTGTAACTGCCGCAAGCTGCGTGTGACTTTCTATTATAACCAGTGTCTATCTTGTAACTGCCGCAAGCTGCGTGTGACTTTCTATTATAACCAGTGTCTATCTTGTAACTGCCGCAAGCTGCGTGTGACTTTCTATTATAACCATTGTTTAACTTGTAACTGCCGCAAGCTGCGTGTGACTTTCTATTATAACCATTGTTTAACTTGTAACTGCCGCAAGCTGCGTGTGACTTTCTATTATAACCAGTGTCTATCTTGTAACTGCCCCAAGCTGCGTGTGACTTTCTATTATAACCAGGGTCTATCTTATTGAAAAGAAGGGGGGTACTAAGGCACTACTTGGAATTTACCACATGAATTTTAATTTGCTTATAATTAATCTATTGCTTATAGCAACTGTATTTCTATAATAAGTGCAACAAAGGGGGTGCTGTGTACTGGGATTAAAACTAGAGCAGATCAGTACAGGACTGATATTGGTGTACACTTGTATAGCACTCACATTCCTGTATATGTATTGAAAGTGATAGATAATATAACACTGGCAGGGTGGAGTACTAGAAAAAATAAATTAAAATGTAACCTTTAATAGAAATCATTAAAATAATATATACACAAACAGACAGGACATTTAAAAATTAGTATCTACTATTAGAGTCCGGTTCACTATTTATCACAATTTCTCTGGTGTGACGGGAATAGTGGGTAAGCTACGTTGTAGGTATAGACAGATTTCCAATAAAAGATTATTATATCAGAGGTGCCAAGATATAAGGTTACCATTAAGGATAGCTCCTGTTGTTAATAGGATAGAAATACCTGGCTTATGCTAACCTGGTCGCTTTCTTGCCAATGTTATGGCTTATGATTTTTATCATTCATTAGGTTGAAGTAGCCATTCTATGAAGTGGCCAGTATTACTGAGTCAAAGGCTCTTATTGGGTACAAAACTTGCCTTGGTATTGTGTAACTTATTCAAATTTCTTGCCTCTTACAGTATTGAATTTCTTACGATAAGGTATATTTATGTGTTTTTCAATTATAATATGTGTCTCACAATCCTGTGTATGTATTGAATGGGTAGATTACCATTCTAGATAGATCCTTATAATGGATTTGGTGTTTCTCCTAATATTTTACCAATTCTCAGCTTCAATACTTGTATTTTGTAAAGATTAAAGTTAATTACTAAATTTCACCATTGGATGGCAGTATTGTCTCTAAGTTTTGATTATCTTTGGTGTCCATAGTCTATAGACTTATTATATTGGCAATGCTAATAATAGAAAGAGACGTTTGTATTTAAAATGTACACGTTCCAATTCTATAGTTATGTTGTATAGTTTGTGGTCATTGCTATAAAGTTATACCCCGGTTATTCATTTAGATGGTTTTCCTTTTAGGGATGCTAGTAACCATCTGGCTCTTTGGGACTGCTAAACTTATAAGGATTGCAACTCTAGCTGATTACTTAACATGTTCTTCTGAGTTTGGTGTGAAATGTGTTTACAGTTAGTAACTGTTAGGAGGTTCTCATGGATCATGAAACTTATACTAACGTTGTATGTATAACCTTCATTAAACATATGTTCCAATTGTTATTTTCAGCAGTACTCGAATTCTCTCTTGAGATATTACTATGGTATAAGATTATTATTAGATATTATTAGTAATCCCTTTAGGTATCCCTATAACTGTGTATACATATTCCGTTATAGCATCTGTTCAGGTTATTTAAACATTAATTTTCTTTATAACTATTACCACAGTATCAATTCTTATCCTGGTAGTTATTTGTCTGCTCCTTTTAGATATTGTAGCTTGGATCTTATCAGTAAAGTTATCTACTAGAGTTATATTTATTTTGAGATTACTGGCCTATACCGTCACAGATCAGGGTAATGTTTGGAGGGTACTTGTCTATACCTTTTGATGGTTCATAGTGTTGTAAAGTTCAATGAATTAGATTACCGGCCTATACCTTTGTAAAACATATAAAGTTGTTATTACCGCCCTATACCTTATGTTTGCTGGTTACTGTAACCTGTACTGGGTTGTTTGGGCTTAGTGTAAAGTTACTGGCTTGTACCTTTATATGCTATTAGATGGTATCGTTACCGGCCTATACCTTTGTATGAAGTAATTGGCTTTTACCTTGAAACGTTATTGGATACTATAGTTACCGGCCTATACCTTTGTATACAATTACTGGCTTCTACCTTAGTATGCTGTTAGATGGTATCGTTACCGGCCTATACCTTTGTATATAGTTACTGGCTTGTACCTTTATATGCTATTAGATGGTATCGTTACCGGCCTATACCTTTGTATGAAGTAATTGGCTTCTACCTTAGTATGCTTTTAGATGGTATCGTTACCGGCCTATACCTTTGTATATAGTTACTGGCTTGTACCTTAGTATGCTATTAGATGGTATTGTTACCGGCCTATACCTTGCATCAGTGGAGTGCTGTAACGTGTTCTAGATTGCTCCGCAATAGCTTGCAGATCTTAATGATACTAGCGGTATGTGTAATTGTTAGGTTGCTTCTAAGTTTTAATTGTTAGCGTTACCGGTCTATACCTTGAAGTGTCTTAGGTTATGGCAATTATAACCCTATGTATTAAAAGTTAGCTGGTAGCCATATCTTAACCCTCTGCAAGATTACCGGCCTATACCTTTTTTAACATAAATCTAAGCTGACACAACCCGTCCACAGCAGTGTGAGAAAGATTTACTCAGTTATACATGTGAAAGAGGCAAAGTGCCATAACTACGCATTCGTTAGTTATAAATAACCAAATAAAGGTACTTTCACAACGGACATTAATCTAATAGTAGATAAGTTAAAATAACATATAGCCACAATCCCCTAACATGTTTCGCCAGTAACCTCGCTTTGTCAAAGGGTGCGGGCGCGCCTTTGTTTCAAATATTTAACACATCCTTCCTCCTCCCCTTTACTGGTTATCAACCTATCTAATGGAAGGAAACAAATGCCCAATCATAGTCTCTCTCTCATTCGTTGCAATCACCAATTCATTCATTGGTTCTGCTCGTATTACGTTTCATTTACTTATGAATGAAATGTTACAGTTCATTTTAACAATGTATCAAACACTTATGAATGTTATTCTTTTTAACGATCTTTAGGGTGAAATTATACGTATATTTACCTGCTGTATTAGTTGCTTATCTGACAGAGATATTTTACCTAACTTACATACTCTGATATGCGATAATATATTTGTCCTCAGGAAATAAATTTATGTTTCAATTAGTGAACCAATATTTCAAATTTATAAAAGTAGATTCTATTCAAATACTGGTATAAAGTTATCAAGATTGAATGTTGCTGATAACTTTCATTTTGTGTTCAGATCGTTATTGTAAAACTCAAATGTATGATTTTTAATCACTTTATGATTTGAATATATTTTATCTTTATTATCAGCTTCTTCATGCTTTTTCAATTTTATTATTATTGTTTTTCTGTTTTCCAATTATTATCAATTTTTCACTTTATTTTTAGTAGTTATTTAAAGACTGGTTGATCTTGGGGTGAATAACTATTAGTGCTAGTGATATAAATAATCTAATGTGATTACTTTACATAGATATTTGTCGTTACCAATTTTAATTAAAAGGTTATTAGTGAATACAGTGAATATGAATTAAATTTGATCAATGTTTTAAAGTGAATAACTAGAGTATTTTAAATTCTTCTTCTCTGAAAGTGTCTTTGGAAAAAAGTGAAAGAGTTAAAGGTGAGGGAAATTAAATATAACTCAAAAAACAACAGTGTAAGTGCGATAGGTGTATTTTTGGTGTGATGGTGCCACTGTGAATTGGGGATTGTTTGCATCTCACTGCCTGTTGATGCATGAAATAAAGTGAACTTGCAACTTAATGCATGAGTTAGTAAGATATAATGAATTGGTGAATATATGGGTTAAATTTCTTCATTTTTTTCAGTTATATTTAATTTCCCTCACCTTTAACTCTTTCACTTTTTTCCAAAGACACTTTCAGAGAATTAATAACAAATGTATTATATAATAACACTAAAATATAACAAATATGTGTATATCACTATAAAGAATTTAAAATACTCTAGTTATTCACTTTAAAACATTGATCAAATTTAATTCATATTCACTGTATTCACTAATAACCTTTTAATTAAAATTGGTAACGACAAATATCTATGTAAAGTAATCACATTAGATTATTTATATCACTAGCACTAAAAGTTATTCACCCCAAGATCAACCAGCCTTTAAATAACTACTAAAAATAAAGTGAAAAATTGATAATAATTGGAAAACAGAAAAACAATAATAATAAAATTGAAAAAGCATGAAGAAGCTGATAATAAAGATAAAATATATTCAAATCATAAAGTGATTAAAAATCATACATTTGAGTTTTACAATAACGATCTGAACACAAAATGAAAGTTATCAGCAACATTCAATCTTGATAACTTTATATCAGTATTTGAATAGAATCTACTTTTATAAATTTGAAATATTGGTTCACTAATTGAAACATAAATTTATTTCCTGAGGACAAATATATTATCGCATATCAGAGTATGTAAGTTAGGTAAAATATCTCTGTCAGATAAGCAACTAATACAGCAGGTAAATATACGTATAATTTTACCCTAAAGATCGTTAAAAAGAATAACATTCATAAGTGTTTGATACATTGTTAAAATGAACTGTAACATTTCATTCTTAAGTAAATGAAACGTAATACGAACAGAACCAATGAATGAATTGGTGATTGCAACGAATGAGAGAGAGACTATGATTGGGCATTTGTTTCCTTCCATTAGATAGGTTGATAACCAGTAAAGGGGAGGAGGAAGGATGTGTTAAATATTTGAAACAAAGGCGCGCCCGCACCCTTTGACAAAGCCAGGTTACTGGCGAAACATGTTAGGGGATTGTGGCTATATGTTATTTTAACTTATCTACTATTAGATTAATGTCCGTTGTGAAAGTACCTTTATTTGGTTATTTATAACTAACAAATGCGTAGTTATGGCACTTTGCCTCTTTCACATGTATAACTGAGTAAATCTTTCTCACACTGCTGTGGACGGGTTGTGTCAGCTTAGATTTATGTTAAAAAAGGTATAGGCCGGTAATCTTGCAGAGGGTTAAGATATGGCTACCAGCTAACTTTTAATACATAGGGTTATAATTGCCATAACCTAAGACACTTCAAGGTATAGACCGGTAACGCTAACAATTAAAACTTAGAAGCAACCTAACAATTACACATACCGCTAGTATCATTAAGATCTGCAAGCTATTGCGGAGCAATCTAGAACACGTTACAGCACTCCACTGATGCAAGGTATAGGCCGGTAACGATACCATCTAACAGCATACTAAGGTAGAAGCCAGTAATTGTATACAAAGGTATAGGCCGGTAACGATACCATCTAAAAGCATACTAAGGTAGAAGCCAGTAACTATATACAAAGGTATAGGCCGGTAACTATAGTATCCAATAACGTTTCAAGGTAAAAGCCAATTACTTCATACAAAGGTATATGCCGGTAACGATACCATCTAACAGCATACTAAGGTAGAAGCCAGTAACTATATACAAAGGTATAGGCCGGTAACGATACCATCTAACAGCATACTAAGGTAGAAGCCAGTAATTGTATACAAAGGTATAGGCCGGTAACTATAGTATCCAACAACGTTTCAAGGTAAAAGCCAATTACTTCATACAAAGGTATATGCCGGTAACGATACCATCTAATAGCATACTAAGGTACAAGCCAGTAACTATATACAAAGGTATAGGCCGGTAACAATACCATCTAATAGCATATAAAGGTACAAGCCAGTAACTTTACACTAAGCCCAAACAACCCAGTACAGGTTACAGTAACCAGCAAACATAAGGTATAGGGCGGTAATAACAACTTTATATGTTTTACAAAGGTATAGGCCGGTAATCTAATTCATTGAACTTTACAACACTATGAACCATCAAAAGGTATAGACAAGTACCCTCCAAACATTACCCTGATCTGTGACGGTATAGGCCGGTAATCTCAAAATAAATATAACTCTAGTAGATAACTTTACTGATAAGATCCAAGCTACAATATCTAAAAGGAGCAGACAAATAACTACCAGGATAAGAATTGATACTGTGGTAATAGCTATAAAGAAAATTAATGTTTAAATAACCTGAACAGATGCTATAACGGAATATGTATACACAGTTATAGGGATACCTAAAGGGATTACTAATAATATCTAATAATAATCTTATACCATAGTAATATCTCAAGAGAGAATTCGAGTACTGCTGAAAATAACAATTGGAACATATGTTTAATGAAGGTTATACATACAACGTTAGTATAAGTTTCATGATCCATGAGAACCTCCTAACAGTTACTAACTGTAAACACATTTCACACCAAACTCAGAAGAACATGTTAAGTAATCAGCTAGAGTTGCAATCCTTATAAGTTTAGCAGTCCCAAAGAGCCAGATGGTTACTAGCATCCCTAAAAGGAAAACCATCTAAATGAATAACCGGGGTATAACTTTATAGCAATGACCACAAACTATACAACATAACTATAGAATTGGAACGTGTACATTTTAAATACAAACGTCTCTTTCTATTATTAGCATTGCCAATATAATAAGTCTATAGACTATTGACACCAAAGATAATCAAAACTTAGAGACAATACTGCCATCCAATGGTGAAATTTAGTAATTAACTTTAATCTTTACAAAATACAAGTATTGAAGCTGAGAATTGGTAAAATATTAGGAGTGTGACAGACCCTGTGGTCAGAACTAAAAGAATTGACCTTGTGTAGCTTTGAGAAGCTGTTTTCTAAAAGACAGGTTTGCTGGCCTCAGCTATTGTGTGCTATAATTACGTTTAAGTAATAAACATTCCATTGTTTAATCACATCTAGAGAGCAGATGCCTCAGTGATAAGAAAAGCCAAGTGTGTGTCTTGTGTTTAAGTTGTTATCAGCTTGAGCAAGGTATTCTATTGTATCATGTCAAAGGGCGTGTTCCCTCCATCTAATGTACAACATTCTTTCAACCCCCCATCTGGGGTTAGACCTGCATATATACTGGGCATATGGCCCTTAATAAAGACATTCTGTTTTAAACCTGAAATGTGGAGCCTGGTCTCATGTTGAGGGGGAAACTGATTGGGGTTTTGAATTGCTGATTCCCTATGCAGGACATTGTTCATCTGGTATTAACCCTTGGTATCTGGTTGGTACCGTAACAATTGGTGGCAAGCGACGGAATGAACCTTATCGCCCAGAAGAGCAACTACACAAGCCAGTAACCTCAGGAAGAGGGGGATTATTACAATACTGACTAAGATGGAAAGAGTACCAGGGACAGAAGGAACCAATGGGCCCAGCATATCAGACAGGACCCCTGAAGAAGCAAGCTTTGATCGGGCGGTTAAAATAAGACTGGCATATTATGGCCCCAACCCATCTGCGGAAATTATCGACCGGGTCATAGCAGCTGTGGAGGCCAACCTACTTCGCCAAGCAGCGCTGCAGCAGCCCAAGTCACAGAAACCCCAGTGGAAAAGAGAAAACTAAATTTTGCAGCTTTTAAAAACTTCCTGGAAACAGAAGGAGAGATTGATGGGTACCTTGCGGATTTTGAGAGGCAATGTGCACTACACAAGGTACCCGCAGAGGACTGGGTCACGATATTATCCGGAAAATTATCCGGCCAGGCCCGAGAGGCTTTTCGGGCCATTCCAGATGAGGAAGTCGGGGATTATAATACTGTAAAAGAGGCTCTGCTCTCCAGGTATGCGGTTACACCGGAGGCATACCGGAGGCGGTTCAGAGACACTGTTAAATTAGCTGGAGATTCCTACCTTGAGTGGGCCTGTAAGGTGCACCGCACAGCAGCTCACTGGATAGCGGGGTGCCAAGCCGTGTCTGGGGAAGAGGTGCTGCAGCTATTCCTGTTGGAACATTGCTTCGACAAGTTACCCGCAGGAGTTCGAGAGTGGGTTCGGGACCGTAAACCCTCCACCCTGCATGAAGCGGCTCGCTTGGCAGATGAGTATACGGATGCCCGCAAACTGGACACTGCTACCACTAAGCCCCCTGCTAGAGTGGAGTACAGACCCCCAGTCACCCCAGCAGCTGCCAGTTACCAACCCCCGGCGCACCGTTATACCACACGGCCTCTGGCCACGAACTACCCTCAGAGAGCCTGGTTCAATTTGCGGGGCTACTCACAACCGATTCGGTGCTTTGGATGTAAGCAACTAGGGCACAAAAGACCAGAGTGTCCCCTAAATGCAGCGAACCAAGCACAGTCCTGGAGAAGACCTGCCGGCGGAATCACACGTAACCCTCAGCCTGCGGCCCGCTACGTAGAGGCGCAAGAATGCTGGGGCATCCTACATGAGGCAGACCTTGTGCAAGCTGCCCACTGGAATAAAAGGCAACTGGTTAAAGTGAATGGGAAGGAGGTCAGTGGTCTACGGGATACTGGTGCTACCATGACCTTGCTTCAAAAGAACTTGGTGTCTGAGAAACAGCACACTGGAGACACTGTGGCTGTGAGGGTAGCAGGGGGCGCTGTTTTCCGCCTACCTGTTGCCAGGGTACATTTGGATTGGGGAGGGGGCGCTAGACCTGTGAATGTGGGGGTCATGAAGGATTTACCCGCTGATGTTCTCCTTGGAAATAACTTGGCCCCCCTTGGTTCTGCCTACGCTCCTATGGGTCCCGCTGATGTTAACCCTGTGACTACCCGTGCCCAGATCCATGCAGCAGAGACTGACCCACCTGCTGCTAAGCCCCAGGACGCTGAGCTCAGTAAATCTCTATCCGCTATTGATATGTGGAAGTCCCGTTACAATGCGCTGATGAAGGAGAAGAGGAGCACAGAGGAAAAAGCACGTTTAGAACGTGAATCTCTGCTAGACAAGCTGCACCGACAGACTGCAGAAAACACCAGCTTGAGAGTGGAACATGAAACATTAAAGACAAACTTAGTGACACTGGAGGAGAAGCTGACGCTGGCTCATAGTGAGGTGCAGCAACTCAAGGGCACCCTATGTCAGTATGAAGGGATTGTGGATACCTATAAAGAGCAGGTACAAAAAACTCGTAAGGAAGCTGATGGGATTTTGAAGGACTGTTTAGCCCTAGTCTGGGCACTGAGGAAGTTGAACCCTTGTTTGTATGGACAGGAATTCTCTCTCATAACGGGAATACAGATGGATTGTCCTGGCAAACTGACATGCCTACCACCTCCTAGTCCGGTCATCCCCAGGTTGACCCGCCAAAGGGTCAAGCCGGGTCTGCCGGGGGAGCTATGTGACAGACCCTGTGGTCAGAACTAAAAGAATTGACCTTGTGTAGCTTTGAGAAGCTGTTTTCTAAAATACAGGTTTGCTGGCCTCAGCTATTGTGTGCTATAATTACGTTTAAGTAATAAACATTCCATTGTTTAATCACATCTAGAGAGCAGACGCCTCAGTGATAAGAAAAGCCAAGTGTGTGTCTTGTGTTTAAGTTGTTATCAGCTTGAGCAAGGTATTCTATTGTATCATGTCAAAGGGCGTGTTCCCTCCATCTAATGTACAACATTCTTTCAACCCCCCATCTGGGGTTAGACCTGCATATATACTGGGCATATGGCCCTTAATAAAGACATTCTGTTTTAAACCTGAAATGTGGAGCCTGGTCTCATGTTGAGGGGGAAACTGATTGGGGTTGTGAATTGCTGATTCCCTATGCAGGACATTGTTCATCTGGTATTAACTCTTGGTATCTGGTTGGTATGGTAACAAGGAGAAACACCAAATCCATTATAAGGATCTATCTAGAATGGTAATCTACCCATTCAATACATACACAGGATTGTGAGACACATATTATAATTGAAAAACACATAAATATACCTTATCGTAAGGAATTCAATACTGTAAGAGGCAAGAAATTTGAATAAGTTACACAATACCAAGGCAAGTTTTGTACCCAATAAGAGCCTTTGACTCAGTAATACTGGCCACTTCATAGAATGGCTACTTCAACCTAATGAATGATAAAAATCATAAGCCATAACATTGGCAAGAAAGCGACCAGGTTAGCATAAGCCAGGTATTTCTAACCTATTATCAACAGGAGCTATCCTTAATGGTAACCTTATATCTTGGCACCTCTGATATAATAATCTTTTATTGGAAATCTGTCTATACCTACAACGTAGCTTACCCACTATTCCCGTCACACCGGAGAAATTGTGATAAATAGTGAACCGGACTCTAATAGTAGATACTAATTTTTAAATGTCCTGTCTGTTTGTGTATATATTATTTTAATGATTTCTATTAAAGGTTAAATTTTAATTTATTTTTTCTAGTACTCCACCCTGCCAGTCTCATATTATCTATCACTTTCAATACATATACAGGAATGTGAGTGCTATACAAGTGTACACCAATAAGGGTCTATAATATAACTGCCGCAAGCTGCGTGTGACTTTCTATTATAACCAGCGTCTATCTTGTAACTGCCGCAAGCTGCGTGTGACTTTCTATTGTAACCAGCGTCTATCTTGTAACTGCCGCAAGCTGCGTGTGACTTTCTATTGTAACCAGCGTCTATCTTGTAACTGCCGCAAGCTGCGTGTGACTTTCTATTGTAACCAGTGTCTATCTTGTAACTGCCGCAAGCTGCGTGTGACTTTCTATTATAACCAGTGTCTATCTTGTAACTGCCGCAAGCTGCGTGTGACTTTCTATTATAACCAGTGTCTATCTTGTAACTGCCGCAAGCTGCGTGTGACTTTCTATTATAACCAGTGTCTATCTTGTAACTGCCGCAAGCTGCGTGTGACTTTCTATTATAACCAGTGTCTATCTTGTAACTGCCTCTATAGAAACAATAACTCTAACCATAATCTTAACTCTAATTTCAGGGTGTTTGGGTTCTTATTTGTGTGCGTTGGTTCCTGTTTGATGTATGACACAAAATGTAACCAGTGACCTTGTGAGGTGTCTTTTGTACATTATTGTTCATCACTGAGGAGCAGCCTGGGAAAACTGATCTATAATAACGATGCTATAAAGTGCGAAGACAACAGGCAGAGGAATTACCTGCCACAAAGATATCCACTGTGAGAATGACCTTAGTCCCCTGCTGAGATACATAGCACTTGTAAATCCCAGTGTGCTGCTCACTCACACTGGAGACTTCCAGATTAAACGTCTTGTGAATCGGAGGGGCATTAGGTAACTCCCAGGTAACCTGGAAATCAGAGCTTTTCTCTGGAGCGATCAGGAGGCTGAGAGTCAGGTTATCCGAAGTGAGCAGAGTTGTTGCAGAAGCCTTAACTGTAAAACACAGTAACAAGAGAACAAAATAATAAGATTATAACGGCAAAACTCCAGCCAACATTTGTCTTATTTTTAGGAGCCAATCCAGGTTTTAGTCTGCAGGCAACAAGGCTAGCCACTGTCGTTATCTTAGTATAAAGTGCATTGTTATGCAGTTGCTTCAGTTAAAGACAATTAAGTGCAGATCTCATCTAAATAAGCATAGCATAAAGAGTTATTTCAGGAGTTATTCTTATCAGTTATTTTTTTCTTTTGAGACTTGATCACCTACAGAGAGAATATTAAAGACTTTGGGGTAGCTTACAGTTAGAGCGCAACGCTCCAGTGCGTTTGCGTTGGGGCAAAAATGCACCTTTCCGTGAGCACTCTAAAACTACCAATATTACAAGTGGGTAGTAAATGCGACCGCAAGGTCACGATTGTGTTTTGCTCATTGGTAAACACTGCAAACTCAGACCACTGCTTAAGTGAAAGAAGTTTCACAAAACACCTCAAAAATACATTACACAGTAACACTCATATTACCATTGTCTGATAACCATTGTTTTATAAAAATATTAATAAGATGTGAGGTGTTAGAAAGGGATCCTATGTGACACATTTATTAAAAACATAGACATCTCTTTACATATATACACACATATAAACACATATATATGTATATCCCCTGCTGATTTTGTACATTTGCCCACTGACAAAGAAAATGATCAGTCTATAATTTTAATGGTAGGTTCATTTGAACAGTGAGAGACGGTGACAGAAACAGTGAGAGACAAAAAAGTTATAAATTGATTTGCATTTTAATGAGTGAAATAAGTATTTGATCCCCTATCAATCAGCAAGATTTCTGGCTTCAGGGGGCGTGTCCGACCAACGACCAAGATGGCTGCTCTTTCAAAATGGCTGATCACTGGAGTAGATAAATCTGCTGTTTATCACCCATCTGAGTGACAATCCAAATATATTATCTGAGAAATAGTGAAGACGGATTCTCGAGTAAAAGACTCTAATTTCAGCCTAGCAGACCTGTAACGAGGAGGTACGCAGCAGAAGCCGATTGCGGCCTGTATCTTTCTCCACCCCTCCACTTTCCTGCAGTTTCAGGCAGCGCAGCTATATATGCTGAACTAAAAATCCTAAGTATAGCCAAACCGATATAAAATAACATAGGTAGCAGCTCTATTAAAGAGAGACGCACTAATCTTAGTACCACCCAGATACCGCAACACTGACCATAGTATCCTGAGGCATATACAAGTGGCTACCTATGACCAGCATGGAGTCGGCAGTCCGTCTTGTGGCTGAGCTCAGTAGCCTTATAGATACTTGTCAAGCCGAATTGATAGAAGATTTGCGTACCGCATTTACAGTACCTGTGGTTGACAACGCCGATGATTGTTTACAAACAGTCCCTGCTCCGGCGATAGAGGGAGGTTGCGGCGCTTTGGGGCCCTTAGGGTCGGCTTCCTGCCCTCTAAAACAGCATGCAAATACAAGGACCGATATCCTTGCATCTGTCTCAGTGGATCGCTACATTGAAGTACGGCACTTTTACAAGTAAGGATATGGCTGACAGGGGTGCCAAGAGAGATGACGCTGATCTCAATGTTATATATGGTGACTGGACTCTGTCAGATGTAATGACTACAAACGAAACCTACAGCTCAGCTAATAAACTCACAAATCTGGTAGCCACTACGATGTTTACGCAGCTCCGTGGCCCCCCTTGCAGAGCCAAAACCTCAAGCGACAAACTGACACTAGGATCACATCTTTCGTTATCTGTTATCAGGCCTACAGCTAATGAGAGCCGTCTTGTCTGGAGGTTAGGTGTTGAATAAAACCCTTACCGGTGTATATGTATTAACATATGTCCTCTTTGCGTGCTATAATCAAGATAAAATTGGCTATGTGTATTACTCTACAGACACAGGACTCTAGGAAGATTGTTTTCCTGATATACTAGTCTAGATATCTGCTCTTATACCTCTTATTGCCTATTGCACTGAGTGGAGTTATTTTTTTTTTGTTTAAGGTTAGTTGATGTAAAAATCTGTTCAAACTAAAGTATGCAGCAAAAGTCTATTTTATGTTCTTGGATGAGCTAACATATAAACGAAATATATGTGTAAGATGGAAATGTTTTAACATAGGCTATGATAACCTACTGCGTAGCCTTCTTTTATCCCCCCACATAAGGTTCAATAATGTCATTAGCGTTTATATCTTTTAGTGTAAACGTGCAGAATTGCATATTTGTACGTACTTAAGGTCCCTGTATTCAATTTATTTAATTATTCTAAAACATACTCATCCCATGTTTATGTGTCCTCCAGAAACCATGTAAACGCATGTGGCAGTAATATATAGATATACCAGTTGGTAAAGTTTATTCTACAAATGAACCTTATGTGGAAATTACTAACCTTCCTATTTGTTTAATAATACCTAATGTGTATTATATGATCAGAGAATGATTCCTCCACTGCTTCTATAGATATGGTATATAGGATTAGATACATACGCCTAGATTTAGAGTTTTGTCGGTAAAGACCGCACCCTTAAGACAACGCTGGTATTTAGAGTTGTCTGAGTGGCTGCGTTAGGCTCAGAAAAGGGAGCGTTGAGCATAATTTACCTTCCCTTCAACTCTCAATACTCGTGCACGATATCCCCATAGGAAACAATGGGGCTGAGCTGGCTGGAAAAAAAACCTAACACCTGCAAAAAAGCAGCGTTCAGCTCCTAGCGCAGCCCCATTGTTTCCTAAGGGGAAATAATCTCTAAGTCTGCACCTAACACCCTAACATGAACCCCGAGTCTAAACACCCCTAACCTTACACTTATTAACCCCTAATATGTCATCCCCGCTATCGCTGACACCTGCATTATATTATTAACCCCTAATCTGCCGCTCCGGACACCGCCGCAACCTACATTATCGCTATGAACCCCTAATCTGCTGCCCCTGACATCGCTGACACCTACATTATATTTATTACCCCCTAATCTGCCCCCCCCCAATGTCGCTGCTACCTTACCTACACTTATTAACCCCTAATCTGCCGACCGGACCTCGCCGCCACTATAATAAATGTATTAACCCCTAAACCGCCGCACTCCTGCCTCGCAAACACTATAATAAATTGTATTAATCCCTAATCTGCCCTCCCTAACATCACCGCCACCTACCTACAATTATTAACCCCTAATCTCCGCCCCCAAAGTCGCCGCTACTATAATAAAGTTATTAACCCCTAAACCGAAGTCTAACCCTAACCCTAACAGCCCCCTAACTTAAATATAATTTAAATTAAACGAAATAATATTCCTATAATTAAATAAATGATTCCTATTTAAAACTAAATACTTACCTATAAAATAAACCGTCCAATCAGCCAATAGAATGCAAGCTCAATATGATTGGCTGATTGCATCAGCCAATCGGATTGAACTTCAATCTGATTGGCTGATTGAATCAGTCAATCAGATTTTTCCTACCTTAATTCCAATTGGCTAATAGAATCCTATCAGCCAATCGGAATTGAAGGGACGCCATCTTGGATGACGTCCCTTAAAGGAACCTTCATTCGTCGTTCAGTCGTCGGTTGAAGAGGATGGCTCCGTGTTGGCTCCTTTGAAGATGGCTCCGCTCCGCTCTGGATGGATGAAGATTGAAGACGCCGCCTGGATGAAGACTTCTACGGGATAAAGGACTTCCTCTGCGCACCTTGGATGAAGATTTCGGCCCGGTTGGGTGAAGACGACTCAAGGTAGGGAGATCTTCAGGGGGTTAGCGTTAGTTTTTTTTAAGGGGGGTTTGGGTGGGTTAGAGTAGGGGTGTGTGGGTGGTGGGTTTTAATGTTGGGGAGGGGGTTGTATTTTTTTTACAGGTAAAAGAGCTGATTACTTTGGGGCAATGCCCCGCAAAAAGCCCTTTTAAGGGCTGGTAAAAGAGCTGATTACTTTTGTAATTTAGAATAGGGTAGGGCATTTTTTTATTTTTGGGGGATTTTTTATTTTATTAGGGGGCTTAGATTGATTAGGTGTAATTAGTTTAAACTTCTTGTAATATTTTTTTATTTTTGGTAATTTAGTGTTTGTTTTTTTGTATTATAGAATAGTTTATTTAATTGTATTTTAGTTTAGCTAATTGTAGGTAATTTATTTAATTAATTTATTGATAGTGTAGTGTTAGGTGTATTTGTAACTTAGGTTAGGATTTATTTTACAGGTAATTTTGTACTTATTTTAACTAGGTAGCTATTAAATATTAACTATTTAAAATAAATACAAAGTTGCCTGTAAAATAAATATAAATCCTAAAATAGCTACAATGTAACTATTAGTTTATTTTCTAGGTAAGTATTTAGTTTTAAATAGGAATAATTTATTTAATTATAGGAATATTATTTCGTTTAATTAAAATTATATTTAACTTAGGGGGGTGTTAGGGTTAGAGTTAGGTTTAGGGGTTAATAACTTTATTATAGTAGCGGCGACGTTGCGGACGGGAGATTAGGGGTTAATAATTGTAGGTAGGTGGCGGCGATGTTAGGGAGGGCAGATTAGGGGTTAATAAAATTTATTATAGTGTTTGTGAGGTGGGAGTGCGGCGGTTTAGGGGTTAATACATTTATTATAGTGGCGGCGAGGTCCGGTCGGCAGATTAGGGTTTAATAAGTGTAGTTAGATAGCCGCGACGTTGGGGGGTGGGGGCAGATTAGGGGGTAATAAATATAATATAGGTGTCGGCGATGTTAGGGGCAGCAGATTAGGGGTTCATAGGGATAATGTAGGTGGCGGCGGTGTCCGGTCGGCAGATTAGGGGTTAAAAAAATGTATTACAGTGGCGACGATGTGGGGGGGCCTCGGTTTAGGGGTACATAGGTAGTTTATGGGTGTTAGTGTACTTTATAGCACAGTAGTTAGGAGCTTTATATTCCGGCGTTAGCCCATAAAGCTCTTAACTACAGACTTTTTTTGGCGGTAGGAGTCTTGTCGGTAGAGGCTCTACCGCTCAGTTCTTCCAAGACTCCAAATACCCGCGTTAGGCAAATCCCATAGAAAAGATAGGATATGCAATTAACGTAAGGGGATCTGCGGTAGCCTGGAGTCGCGGAAAGGAAGTGAGCTGTAGACCTGTACCTGCCTGACTCTAAATACCAGCGGGCAGTAAAAAGCAGCGTTAGGACCCCTTAACGCTGCTTTTGACGGCTAACGCCAAACTCTAAATCTAGCCGATAGAATAAATTGTTTGTCCTAAGTTCCCAAAGATACTGAGGTTGCAACAGAGGTTTTTAGTGTTTGAATTTTTTTTTTATTTTTTTTTTTTGCTGACCAAATATGCCTAGAATGTGACCCTAAACTAATTTTAATTTTTGTAAAAATGTATGTGTATGTAACAAGTTATATAGCAAGTATGGCCGGTGAAAGGTACAAAAGAACTTGGTAACAGTCTTTAAGCTCTATATTATCTCAGACCTACAAGGTTAACACACTAGAGTTTGCTACCTACTATAAATAAATATCATTAAGGATCAGATGCTAGATTATTCGCATAAGCAATAAGGCCCAAGAGTGGCCACTTCATTCCCTAATCTCTCTGTCTTGGCCCATTTGAGTACCTAGGTCCATGAGTGACCATATTTGATCTAAGGAGAGGTTATACTAGAAAAAATAAATAAAAATGAGGTATTACTCCTATAACATAAACTATGTCGTAGACTAAATAGTTTTTTACACTGCTAATGATATTAATAAGAGTATTTTAGTTTGATGGTAGACTGTAGTTCCTTCATTTTGATTTGTCTACAAACAGATGACAGGCTAATATTTTATTATGTTTGATGTTAAGTTATATTTCTTTCCAGTTAACAGGGGGATTATTGAATAATATGCTTCTATTCGTTTATTTTGGTTCATTAACTCATTGTAACCTGTCTCTTGAGAACAATTGTAATTGAATTTTCAATATGTATTGTACGTTTTGAAAACCTCAATAAAAAAAAATAAAAAAAAAAGATTTCTGGCTTCCAGGTGTCTTTTATACAGTTAATGAGCTGAGATTAGGAGCACTCTCTTAAAAGGGAGTGCTCCTAATCTCAGCTTGTTACCTGTATAATAGACACACCTGTCCACAGCAGAAATCAATCAATCAGATTCCAAACTCCACCATGACCAAGACCAAAGAGCTGTTCAAGTATGTCAGGGACAAGATTGTAGACCGACACAAGGCTGGAATGGGCTACAAGACCATTGCCAAGTAGCTTAGAAGAAACACAAAATAACTGTCAATCTCCCTCGGTCTGGGGCTCCATGCAAGATTTCACCTTGTAGAGTTTCAATGATCATGAGAATAGTGAGGAATCAGCCCAGAACTACACAGGAGGATCTTGTCAATGACCTCAAGGCAGCTGGGACCATAGTCACCAAGAAAACAATTGGTAACACACTACGCCGTGAAGGACTTAAATCCTGCAGTGCCCGCAAGGTCCCCTGCTCAGGAAAGCACATGTACAGGCCCGTCTGAAGTTTGCCAATTAAAATCTGAATGATTCAGAGGAGAACTGGGTGAAAGTGTTGTGGTCAGATGAGACCAAAATCTATCTCATTGGCATCAACTGAACTCGCCGTGTTTGGCGGAGGAGGAATGCTGCCTATGACCCTAAGAACACCATCCCCACCGTCAAACATGGAGGTGGAAACATTAGGCTTTAGGGTGTTTTTCTGCTAAGGGGACAGGACAACTCAACCGCATCAAAGGGACGATGGACGGGACATGTACTGTCAAATCTTGGGTGAGAACCTCCTTCCCTCAACCATGGCATTGAAATTGGGTCGTGGATGGGTATTCCAGCATGACAATGACCCAAAACACACGGCCAAGGCAACAAAGGAGTGGCTAAAGAAGAAGCACATTAAGGTCCTGGAGTGGCCTAGCCAATCTCCAGACCTTAATCCCATAGAAAATCTGTGGAGGGAGCTGAAGATTCAAGTTGAGAAACGTCAGCCTCAAAACATTAATGACTTGGAGAGGATCTGCAAAGAGAAGTGGGATAAAATCCCTCCTGAGATGCGTGCAAACCTGGTGGCCAACTACAAGAAATGTCTGACCTCTGTAATTACCTACAAGGGTTTTGCCACCAAGTACTAGGTCATGTCTTGCAAAGGGGTCAAATACTTATTTCACTCAATAAAATAAAAATCAATTTATACATTTTTTGTTTTTATTCTGTCTCTCACTGTTCAAATAAACCTACCATTAAAATTATAGACTGATCATTTCTTCAGTGTCAGTGGGCAAACATACAAAAACAACATTTATGCTTACCTGATAAATTTCTTTCTCTTGTGGTGTATCCAGTCCACGGGTTCATCCATTACTTGTGGGATATTCTCCTTCCCAACAGGAAGTTACAAGAGGACACCCACAGCAGAGCTGTCTATATAGCTCCTCCCTAACTGCCACCCCCAGTCATTCGACCTAAGACAAGCAAGAAAAAAGGAGAAACTATAGGGTGCAGTGGTGACTGTAGTTTAAAAATAAAAAACACCTGCCTTAAAGTGACAGGGCGGGCCGTGGACTGGATATACCACAAGAGAAAGAAATTTATCAGGTAAGCATAAATTTTGTTTTCTCTTGTAAGGTGTATCCAGTCCACGGGTTCATCCATTACTTGTGGGATACCAATACCAAAGCTTTAGGACACGGATGAAGGGAGGGACAAGGCAGGAACTGAAACGGAAGGCACCACTGCCTGCAAGACCTTTCTCACAACAATAGCCTCCGAGGAAGCAAAAGTATAAAATTTGTAGAATTTAGAAAAAGAATGAAGCGAAGACCAAGTCGCCACCTTACAAATCTGTTCAACAGAGGCCTCATTTTTAAAAGCCCATGTGGAAGCTACCGCTCTAGTGGAATGAGCTGTAAATCTTTCAGGAGGCTGCTGGCCAGCAGTCTCATAAGCTAAACGGATTATGTTTCTCAGCCAAAAAGAAAGAGAAGATGCCGAAGCCTTTTGGCCTCTCCTCTGTCCAGAGTAGACAACAAACAATGCAGATGTTTGACGAAAAATCCTTAGTAGCTTGTAAATAAAACTTTAAAGTACGAACCAAGTCAAGATTGTGTAATAGACGTTCCTTCTTTGAAGAAGGATTAGGACACAGTTACGGAACAACAATCTCCTGATTGATATTCTTATTAGATATCACCTTAGGAAGAAATCCAGGTTTGGTACGCAAAACTACCTTATCTGCATGGAAGATCAGATGAGGGGAATCACACTGTAAGGCAGATAACTCTGAAACTCTTTGAGCCGAAGAGATAGCTACCAAAAACAGAACTTTCCAAGATAAAAGCTTGATATCTATGGAATGCAGAGGTTCAAACGGAACCCCTTGAAGAACTTTAAGAACTAAATTTAAACTCCATGGCAGAGCAACAGGTTTAAACACAGGCTTGATTCTAACTAAAGCCTGACAAAACGCCTGAACGTCTGGAACATCTGCCAGACGCTTGTGCAGAAGAATAGACAGAGCAGAAATCTGTCCCTTTAAGGAACTAGCTGACAATCCCTTCTCCAATCCTTCTTGGAGAAAGGATAATATCCTAGGAATCCTGACTTTACTCCATGAGTAACCCTTGGATTCACACCAATGAAGATATTTACACCATATCTTATGATAGATTTTCCTGGTGACAGGCTTTCGAGCCTGAATTAAGGTATCAATGACTGACTCGGAGAAACCACGTTTTGATAAAATCAAGCGTTCAATCTCCAAGCAGTCAGCCGCAGAGAAATTAGATTTGGATGTTTGAATGGACCTTGGAGTAGAAGGTCCTGCCTCAGCGGCAGAGTCCATGGTGGAAAGGATGACATGTCCACCAGATCTGCATACCAAGTCCTGCGTGGCCACGCAGGTGCTATCAAACTCACCGAAGCTCTCTCCTGCTTGATCTTGGCAATCAGACGAGGGAGGAGAGGAAATGGTGGGAACACATAAGCCAGGCTGAAGGACCAGGGCACTGCTAGAGCATCTATCAGTGCTGCCTGGGGATCCCTTGACCTGGACCCGTAACAAGGAAGCTTGGCATTCTGACGAGACGCCATCAGATTCAGTCCTGGTTTGCCCCATAGTTGAATCAGCTCGGCAAATACCTCCGGATGGAGCTCCCACTCCCCCGGATGAAAAGTCTGCCGACTTAGAAAATCCACCTCCCAGTTCTCTACTCCTGGGATATGGATAGCTGAGAGATGGCAAGAGTGAACCTCTGCCCATAGAATTATCTTTGAAACCTCCAACATTGCCAGGGGGCTTCTTGTTCCCCCCTGATGGTTGATATAGGCTACAGTCGTGATATTGTCCGACTGAAATCTGATGAACCTGACCGCAGCTAGTTGAGGCCAAGCCTGCAGAGCATTGAATATCGCTCTCAGTTCCAGAATGTTTATCGGAAGGAGGGCTTCCTCCTGAGTCCACGAACCCTGAGTCTTCAGGGAGTTCCAGACTGCGCCCCAGCCCAGAAGGCTGGCATCTGTCGTCACTATAGTCCACTCTGGCCTAGGGAAAGTCATTCCCCTGGACAGATGGACCTGAGATAACCACCAGAGAAGAGAATCCCTGGTCTCTTGATCCAGATTTAGCAGAGGGGACAAATCTGTGTAGTCCCCATTCCACTGATTGAGCATGCAAAGTTGCAGTGGTCTGAGATGTAGGCAGGCAAATGGAACTATGTCCATTGCCGCTACCATTAGGCCGATTACTTCCATACACTGAGCCACTGACGGCCGAGAAGTGGAATGAAGAGTACGGCAGAAAGTTAGAAGCTTTGATAACCTGACCTCTGTCAGAAAAATTTTCATTTCTACTGAATCTATCAGTGTTCCTAGGAAGGAAACTCTTGTGAGAGGGGAGAGAGAACTCTTCTTCATTCACCTTCCACCCGTGAGACCTCAGAAAGGCCAGAACAATGTCCGTATGGGACTTGGCGATTTGAAAAGTCGAAGCCTGTATCAGAATGTCGTCTAGGTAAGCAGCTACCGCTATGCCCCGTGGCCTTAGAACCGCCAGTAGGGACCCTAGAACCTTTGTAAAGATTCTTGGTGCCGTGGCTAACCCGAAGGGAAGAGCCACAAACTGGTA
The DNA here is from genome assembly GCF_027579735.1 of Bombina bombina. Taxonomy (NCBI): domain Eukaryota; kingdom Metazoa; phylum Chordata; class Amphibia; order Anura; family Bombinatoridae; genus Bombina; species Bombina bombina. Next base: position 283,344,582 of record NC_069507.1, on the reverse strand, counting down.
ATGTCTGTCTAAGAAGGCGAACCTGAGGAACTGATGATGATCTCTGTGAATCAGAATGTGGAGATAAGCATCCTTTAAGTCCACGGTAGTCATATATTGACCCTCCTGGATCATAGGAAGGATGGTTCGGATAGTCTCCATCTTGAAGGATGGGACCCTGAGAAATTTGTTTAGGATCTTGAGATCCAAGATTGGTCTGAAAGTTCCCTCTTTTTTGGGAACTATAAACAGATTTGAATAGAAGCCCTGCCCCTGTTCCTCCCTTGGAACTGGGTGGATCACTCCCATAACCAGTAGGTCTTGAACACAACGTAAGAATGCTTCTCTCTTTATCTGGTTTACAGATAATTGTGAGAGATGAAATCTCCCCTTTGGAGATGAAGCTTTGAAGTCCAGAAGATATCCCTGGGAAACAATCTCTAATGCCCAGGGATCCTGGACGTCTCTTGCCCAAGCCTGGGCGAAGAGAGAAAGTCTGCCCCCTACTAGATCCGGTCCCGGATCGGGGGTTACTCCTTCATGCTGTCTTAGAGGCGGCAGCAGGTTTTTTGGCCTGCTTCCCCTTGTTCCAAGCCTGGTTCGGTCTCCAGACTGGTTTGGGCTGGGCGAAATTTCCCTCTTGTTTTGCATTAGAGGAAACTGAAGCTGCGCCACTCTTGAAGTTTCGAAATGAACGAAAATTATTCTGTTTGATCCTTAATTTATTGGACCTATCCTGAGGAAGGGCGTGACCTTTTCCTCCAGTAATATCAGAAATGATCTCCTTCAGGCCCGGCCTGAATAGGGTCTGTCCTTTGAAGGGGATATTAAGAAGCTTAGACTTTGAAGTAACGTCTGCTGACCAGGACTTAAGCCATAGCGCCCTGCGTGCCAGAATGGCAAAACCTGAATTCTTAGCCGATAGTTTGGTTAGATGAAAAACGGCGTCAGAAATAAAGGAATTAGCTAACTTGAGAGCTTTAATTCTGTCTAAAATATCATCTAACGGGGTCTCCACCTGTAGAGCCTCCTCAAGAGACTCGAACCAAAAAGCCGCTGCAGCAGTAACTGGGGCAATGCATGCAAGAGGCTGGAGAATAAAGCCTTGATGGATTAAAATTTTCTTAAGGAGACCCTCCAATTTTTTATCCATAGGATCTAAGAAAGGACAACTGTCCTCGACGGGGATAGTTGTACGCTTAGCTAGGGTAGAAACAGCACCCTCCACCTTAGGGACTGTCTGCCACGAGTCCCGTATAGCGACATCTATGGGAAACATCTTTTTAAAAGCAGAAGGGGGAGAGAACGGAACACCTGGTCTATCCCATTCCTTAGTAATAATTTCCGAGAACCTCTTAGGGACTGGAAAGACATCAGTGTAAACAGGCACTGCAAAGTATTTGTCCATTTTACACAATTTCTCTGGAACTACAATGGGGTCACAGTCATCCAGAGTCGCTAAAACCTCCCTGAGCAATAAGCGGAGGTGTTCAAGCTTAAATTTAAAGGCTGTCATTTCAGAATCGGACTGAAGTAACGTCTTCCCTGAATCTGAAATCTCACCCTCAGATTTCAACTCCCTTGCCACGGCTTTGGAGCATTGTGAGGGTATATCAGACATAGCTACTAAAGCGTCAGAAAGCTCTGTATTTGTTCTAGCCCCAGAGCTGTCTTGCTTTCCTTGTAACCCTGGCAGTTTGGACAATACCTCTGTGAGGGTATTAGTCATAACTGTCGCCATGTCTTGTAAGGTAAACGCATTGGACGCTCTAGATGTACTTGGCGTCACTTGAGCGGGAGTTATAGGTTCTGACACGTGGGGAGAGCTAGATGGCATAACCTCCCTTTTGTCAGTCTGAGAAACCTCTGGTGATAAATCTTTAAATGCCATAATATGGTCTTTATAATTTATAGAAATTTCAGTATATTTGGTACACATTCTAAGAGGGGGTTCCACAATGGCTTCTAAACATATTGAACAAGGAGTTTCCTCTATGTCAGACATGTTTAACAGACTAGTAATGAAACCAGCAAGCTTGGAAAACACTTTCATAAATGTGAAACAGCAATTAAACAAAAACGGTACTGTGCCTTTAAGAGAAAAAAAACTATCACATAAACTGCAAAACAGTGTTAAAAAGTAGTAAACGCTTCGAAATTTTTACAGTGTGTATAAGGGACTAAAGCAGCATTGCACCCACTTGCAAATGGATGATTAACCCTTTAGGCCCCAAACCCGATTTGAAAAACGTTAAAAAACGTTAATAAACAGTTAAACACCTTGCCACAGCTCTGCTGTGGCTCCTACCTGCCCTCAAATACGATTTAGGGAATAAATAAGCCCTCTATAGTGGTCCTCAGATGCCAGAGGACTCCTTTAGGGAAGCTGGATGTCTCAGTCTGAATAAGAACTGCGCATCTAGAGCACGAAAATAGGCCCCTCCCACCATGCACTCGATGTCAGAGGGCCTTAAGAAAATACTCCTAGGAGTATCTGACTAGCCATGTGGAAACTAGGCCCCAAAAAACGATTTATCACCCTATATAACATGTAAACGTTTTGTCACTAAGAAATATGAGTATTAACATGAATATTACCCTTTTTTGTAAGCATGATACCAGTCGTTGTTAAATCACTGCATCAGGCTTACCTCAATTATACAAGGCTCTGTCAGCATTTTCTAGATCTTATCATCTCTCTAGAAATAAATATACTGAACATACCTCAAAGCAGGTAATCTGCAAACCGTTCCCCCAACTGAAGCCTTTCCCAAACTCTTCAGTAATGCGTGAGAACAGCAATGGACCTTAGTTACAAACCGCTAAGATCATCAACCTCCAGGCAGATTCTTCTTCTAATTTCTGCCTGGGAGTAAAACTGTACGACACCGGTACCGTTTAAAAATAACAAACTCTTGATTGAAGGTAAAAACTACACTAAGTCACCACATATCTCTTATACTTCCTATCTTGTCGAGAGTTGCAAGAGAATGACTGGGGGTGGCAGTTAGGGGAGGAGCTATATAGACAGCTCTGCTGTGGGTGTCCTCTTGCAACTTCCTGTTGGGAAGGAGAATATCCCACAAGTAATGGATGAACCCGTGGACTGGATACACCTTACAAGAGAAATCAGCAGGGGATCAAATAATTTTTTCCCTCACTGTACAAATATACACATATAAACACAAAACTATACATACATACACACACATATATATATATATATATATATATATATATATATATATATATATATACACACACACACATATAAACACATAAATACATATGTATATTCATACATATCAACACATAAATATATATGTATAGTCATACATATATATTTATGTGTTTATATGTGTGTATAAATGTATGAGTATATGTGTTTATATGTAAGTATATATGTATGAATATACATATTTATGTGTTTATATATCTGTATATATGTATATTCATACATATATATACACACATATAAACATAAATATATATGTTGAAAAAATAAGCAAAGAGAAGCACAACCACGACTCAAGGTAAAAGTCTTTAATCATTTATTGAGCACACAATCATATGCACTTACTAGAAGTTCAATCAAATAATGCCTTAAAAGCGCAGTCAGACTATACATGGCTCCCAGCATAGATGCAGACTCTTAGCGTTGTCGCTCTTTAGGGTACTCCGTTGGCTGTAACTGCTGAGGTAAAACAAATCGGCTGTGTAGTAAGTGGTAGACAGCTGTAGACCGATCCATCTACGTGTTTCGTCTGGCCTCTGCAGACTTTCTCAAGACTCCTGGATCAGCTGTGATGTTCCGTGAGGATCCTCTTCCGTTTTATTTGTTCATCGCTCCGCCCTCTCCTATTACGTGTTCTCTATTTTTGGGGGCTTGGCGAACACACCTACTAGCCATGTGTTGATGACGTGTATGTAAACATCCGTTCATTGGACCACATATGGGGAAGCAGATAGTACATTTCATGCCCCACTGTCTGTGATCAGATAATAACAGCTCGAGTGTTCTCGAGTGCCGTATAGTATAATCCATTCATTAAAAATTTGCAATCATACGGCTAGATTACGAGTTGTGCGTTAGGCTTAAAAAGCAGCGTTAGCCGGTCCTAACGCTGCTTTTTAACGCCCGCTGCTATTACGAGTCTTGCAGGTACAGGTGTGCCGCTCACTTTTTTGGCCAGACTTGGAAATACCGCAAACCCACTTACGTAAATTGCGTATCCTATTTTTTCAATGGGACTTGCATAGCGCCGGTATTACGAGTCTGACAAAAAGTGAGCGGTACACCCTCTCCTGTCAAGATTGGTACCGCATTTTAAAGTCAGTAGTTAAGCGTTTTATGGTACAACGCAGTAGCATAAAACTCTTAACTAAAGTGCTTAAAAGTACACTAACACCCATAAACTACCTATTAACCCCTAAACAGAGGCCCTCCCGCATCGCAAACACTAAAATAACATTTTTAACCTCTAATCTGCCAAACCGGACATCGCCGCCACTATAATAAATATATTAACCCCTAAACCGCCGCACTCCCGCATCGCGAACACTAGTTAAATATTATTAACCCCTAATCTGCTGTCCCTAACATCGCCGCCACCTATCTACATTTATTAACTCCTAATCTGCCGCCCCCAACGTCACCGCCACTATATTAAAGTTATTAACCCCTAACCCTAACACCCCCTAACTTAAATAAATATAAATAATATTACTATCATTAACTAAAGTATTACTATTTAAAACTAAATACTTACCTATAAAATAAACCTTAAGATAGCTACAATATAACTAATAGTTACATTGTAGCTATAAAAAAGATAAGAGCCGCACAAAGTTCAAATATTCAAATAAGCAAATTTATTGCATGTAGACAGAAAAAACAAACATAGCAATAAAAGGTGTCAGACAATAAAAGGTGTTAGACAATAAAAGGTGTTAGACAATAAAAGGTGTTAGACAATAAAAGGTGTTAGACAATAAAAGGTGTTAGACAATAAAAGGTGTTAGACAATAAAAGGTGTTAGACAATAAAAGGTGTTAGACAATAAAAGGTGTTAGACAATAAAAGGTGTTAGACAATAAAAGGTGTTAGACAATAAAAGGTGTTAGACAATAAAAGGTGTTAGACAATAAAAGGTGTTAGACAATAAAAGGTGTTAGACAATAAAAGGTGTTAGACAATAAAAGGTGTTAGCAATAAAAGGTGTTAGACAATAAAAGGTGTTAGCAATAAAAGGTGTTAGACAATAAAAGGTGTTAGACAATAAAAGGTGTTAGCAATAAAAGGTGTCTACACCTTTTATTGCTATGTTTGTTTTTTCTGTCTACATGCAATAAATTTGCTTATTTGAATATTTGAACTTTGTGCGGCTCTCTTATCTTTTTTGCACTTTCCTGTGCGGTTGGTTCCCGCACCCTTGAGCCTTGCACCTTTCCTGAATCGAGGACCTACCACGGAGATATTTGCATCTGCTACAGCGGGTGACGTCACATACCCGGGACAGATTTCGACAGAGAGCTCCGGGAGCTGTGCAGCCGCAACCACTCCTTTACATTGTAGCTATATTAGGGTTTATTTTTATTTTACAGGCAAGTTTGTATTTATTTTAACTAGGAAGAATAGTTATTAAATAGTTATTAACTATTTAATAACTACCTAGTTAAAATAAAGACAAATAAAACCTAACCTAAGTTACACTAACACCTAACACTACACTATAATTAAATTAATTCCCTAAATTAAAAACAATTAAATACAATTATCTAAAGTACAACCCCCCCACTAAATTACAGAAAATAATAAACAAATTACAAGATTTTTAAACTAATTACACCTAATCTAATCCCCCTAACAAAATAAAAAAGCCCCCCAAAATAAAAAAAAGCCCTACCCTACATTAAATTACAAATAGCCCTTAAAAGGGCCTTTTGCGGGGCATTGCCCCAAAGTAATCAGCTCTTTTACCTGTAAAAAAAAGTACAAATCCCCCCCCCCCCCAAGTCAGACAATTCTCCACCAGGCTCACATCGGCTGAAAGCAGGATCTCTGAGGTGGAGGATAAACAGCAGGAATCAGAGGGCTCCTTGAAATATCTATTAAAGCAAAACCAACTTCTCCAAGACCGCCTGGAGGATCTAGAAAACCACAGCAGGCGGAACAACCTGCGCATCGTGGGGGTACCGGAGTCTATAAAGGATAAAGATCTGCTGGAATTCACAGCATTAACATTCCCTAGGCTGCTGGGCATCTCCTCAGACCGCCTACCACTGGACATAGAGAGAGCACACCGCCTAGGCCCTGCAAGGCAATTAGACAAAATAAAAGGAAGACCACGCCAAGTGATCCTAAAATGCCTCAATTATCAAGAAAAGCTAGCTGTGATGAGAGCATATAGGGCAAAAAAAGAAATCAAATTTGAAGAGCACCGTCTTCTCCTGTTCCAGGACTTTTCCGCTGAGGTAACAAAGAAAAGAAAAGAATTCTCCCCGCTTTGTTCCCGTTTACATGAGCAGGGCCGCCAAGTAGGTCTAATCTACCCAGCCAAATTAAGACTACAAACCCCATCTGGTCCCAGATTTTTTACCACACCAGCTGCAGCACAAGCCTTTTTAGCATCGGAGAGAGTGCACGAAGATGGGTGAATTAAAACGGAGAGAACTTTGAGCTTTAATTATTTCATTCTTCTGGTTTGTCTATTATATAGGCGAAATGTTTACTGTTACTTATTTTATGTTTCTGACTGTTGTTGTTTGCTATATTCGGGGCTGGGTAAAGTTCTCTACCCTGGCCCAAAAGAATGACAGGCTGACTTATAATCAAAGTTATGGTTCTCATCTCCCTAACATGACGAGACTAATAGAGATAACAGATCTGAGAAGCATGGATTGTCAGCAGACACAAGATAGGGGATACTTGAATATCATTATACCTAGATAGATATATGGCTGGAGAACGCTGCAACTGGAGACTAGCTGTCCTTCAACCCCTATTAGACCTTCTGACACGTTACAATATACTACGGGGTCTGACTACAACAAGAACCCACAATTGAGTAATGACGACTGTCTTAATAATTATCCCAGAGCTAAGGCTGCACTAAGGGAGATAAGGAGATGTACTCGCCACCTGACGCTGGCGCCACTACCATTACAAACCCCAAATGGTGGAACAAGTGTCACGGCCAAGTTACACCCATTAGTACTGTCCTTCTACTTCTCTCTCACTTTAGAATGCCAGAGGCGTCTTACATAAACTTAAGAGACTGGTTGCTTTACCTTCCTGACATTAAAGAGACCTATCAGGACTTGACTGCTTTACTGGTCTATGGGGGCACAGGTCGTTTCAAATATATACGATAGATGGTGTAATCTTGTATTATTACTGTTGTATGATTTATGATGCAATTTCCTTGGTAGAATATAGAACACTTGGTTTGAAGGACTCTGGAGGGTCTTTTATGTTTGTGGTTTATTCAAAATTGATGTTGATGATTGTTTTTATTTCCATTGGACGGACCCGGGGTGCCCACAGACTTACCGGCCATGAATCCCTGCACAGCATGATACATGCTGAGGTCTTTTCCCCACACCCACCACTACTGATACAAAGACACACATTTACCACTCTGAAAAGCCCACGCATTTCTAAACACGGCTTACTCAAATGACTATGAGATATAAGATAACCTCTTGGAACATTGGGGGTATAACCTCCCCTGCAAAAAGAAGTATGATATTACAACATCTTAACACACAGCGCACAGACATAGCCTTGCTGCAGGAGACTAGGTTATCAGCTGCAGAACATGAAAAACTCAAATCAAGATGGGTAGGCCAAATTATCTATACACCGACAGAAGGTAGAAAGTGGGGGTGGTAATACTAGTCAGAAAGGGAATACCAATTTCTTTACTGACATAGTAGTCAACATTAAGGGCAGATACATCATCACAACAATGCACGTGCACACCTTTAAATATGTCTTGTGTAATGTATATGGCCCCAACATATACTGCCCTAGTTTCTGGTCTACCTTGCTGGCAAAACTAGCCACATCTGATAACTCATCCCTGATAATTGGAGGAGACTTCAATTTAGCGCAAACCCTACCACTGGATAGGTTTAAAGACCATTCTAAGAGCTATACTGTTACACTAAACGCTTCAAGACACAAAAGGGAAACACAATTAATGAACACTTTCAAGGAAACCTTGGGTTTGACTGATACTTGGAGAATGCGAAACCCAGACCAGAGAGATTATACTTGCGTTTCTAAGTCACATAACACCCTATCACGTATTGACTACTTTCTGACTTCTATAGATCTCACACCCCAGATTCAGTCACCCACAATTGGTCAAGTAACAATCTCGGACCATGCCCCGATATACTTGAGGCTTCAACCTATAGCTAAGGGTCAGACAACCAAGTCCTGGAAATTTCCATCTTACTTATACAAGAACATAGAGTTCAAAAAATGCCTTACACAAGCTTGGCACAATACACGACTGACAATGAACAGCATTTAGAAGATAAGGATCTGTTCTGGCACGCCTCTAAGGCAGTCATGAGAGGACATATCACATCTTTTATGGCCCATTATAACAAATTGTCCAAAAGAATAGATGGACAATTTTTGTCCCAATTAACAGAAGCTAATAATGGATATCTCTCCGCTCCCTCTAGATTAACAAGACAAACTTACTATGACCTAAAAACAACTAGGGACACTTTTATAGCCCAGCAAGACTATAAATACAATATTCATAGACAAGGACGCTTTTACAGGCATGGAAACAAAGCAGGCAAATTGCTAGCTAACCTGGTTAGGGCTCAGAATCCTAGGACATATATAACATGGTTACAGACACAGTCAGGCACGATCACACAGATAGAAGAGTTAATGGATGAATTTGTCACATATTATCAGTCACTATATTCCCAGCAACATATAGATACAGAGAAGAGGAAGAAGTTCTGGGGGGATATTGTGGTTCCTGCTTTGACAGATGACCAGAGAGACAAATTGAATGCCCCAATAAATACTCAGGAAATATCTAGAACAATTAAACATCTTAAACTGGGAAAGGCGGCAGGCCCAGATGGGCGGCCGGCAGAATATTATAAACTCCTAGGGGAGGAAGTTGGCCCCATATTAGCCTCATTATACTCAAACTACTTAACGAACAGGTCTCAGCCTAATGTACGGTTTGCGGAGGCTAATATCTGTATCCTACCCAAGCCAGACAGAAACCCCACACTTACCTCCTCGTATAGACCGATATCGCTGCTTAACCGTGACTACAAGTTACTGACTAAAATACTGACAGATAGATTAGCACGGGTTCTCCCTTTGCTGGTCCACCCTGATCAGACCGGATTTGTCACGGGATGTTCATCCGTAGTGAACATAAGAAAAACTCTAGCTGTATCTTCATATTATTGGTAAAAAAGGGGTTAAATAAACTAGCGCTTAAGAGTTAATATCCCTTGCCTTATTCTCCCAGATAGAAAAGTGTATAAAGTGAAAAAGTTATGGAGATTAGGCGCTTAATCTGCTAAAGGGATAAAGGTGTGTATGGAAGTCATTAGCTAAATATGTAGAAAAAACTGGACCTTGGACATAATAAGTGAAAAATTCTTCTACAATTTATTTTCAAAATAAAAACATGATAATACCAAGATAAAATAAATCACAATCCCTAAGTGTTGCAACACTATATCGATCAATTCATAAAATTTCTAAAATTCAGATATACATTTGTTTCATACACCAATAAAAGGATTTATCTGCTCTTTTGTATCCTTTGTTCAAAGATTTTAGATAGAATGTATTCTTTTATTTCAACACAATTAATAATATTTGTCTCTGTTCGATATTTTATATCTATATTTCATCAACTTTAAAAGTACAAATATGTAGCAAAAACTAACATTTAGTTAAAACAATTTAAATGCAAGACTGATTATAAATGGTGTCCCCACAATGGCTGTTTACTTATATTGGTTGTAATTTTGTGTATCTAAAAAGTTCATCAAAGCATTTGTAAGTAATTGGAGATAAATTACTGAGGGCTGTGTTCTTTATCCTTATATTTATGTTGTGATAAATTACGGTTTCACAGTTACCTCTTTGTATCCTCAGTGAGCTTAATTTGTAGAAAAGGAATGTTCCAGTGTTTAGGGGTGATTTTCTTACCCTCTCTTGTGAGCTGTTACTACTCACGGCTTCCCGGCGGTTCCTATGTGTCCTCAGTTTGACTCTCAGACAAGGGGTTCCGGTAGGTCATTTTCCTTTGTGTTACCTTGTCACTGGTCCTTGTAGGAAGTGCTCTGATTACAGCACCAAACTGTAGACAATCCTTTTGTTTCTGTAACTTGCGCAAGTTAGCTTTTGTGTTTGTAGTTCCTCAATCTCCTGCACTTAAGTACTTCTGTACGCAGGAAAAAAACAGGCTTTTTCTTTCTTGGTGTTCACACAGATATCAACACGTTCCGCCAGCAACCCTGGCTTTATCAAGATAAAGTGTGATCACACCTTACACCTTTATATAGCACTGACTTGATTTCCATTGGTCCATTCACTGCTTCTGTTTTCCACTGGGTCCTAGAGTCCTTTTGTTCAAATATCCTATTTTGTTTTCTAACTTTTTATTTCTTATTCAGGTCATATCAGAGTGGTTAACCGATTTCTTTTTTCATTATTCCTAACAGCCTTTCTCCATTACTTCACATATGCCAAGGGGTTCAACCATTTATATTTTAACAGTTTATTTAATTTTCACATTCATTTTCTATTACTCCTATTAACATTTTAAACTTTTGACAAATCTTTAGAATAAATTAGTTTGGAGATCCATTTATTTTAAAATAATAATCCCAATTAATTTTTTATATAAATACATTATTTTTCCAAGTGTCTTAGGTGAAGAATTTTCAAGTGGCTCCATTATATAGGTACTATTACAAAAATTGAAAGGGGAGAAAAACAAATAAGGTGGTGATATGTTTGTGCAAGGGAAAAAAATTATCCCTTTATTTTAGTGTCTCCATTATATAGATACTATTACAAAGGGGAGAGGGGAGAAAAACAAATAAGGTGGTGATACGTTTGTGTAAAGGAATTAATGATCCCTTTTTTTTTTTTTTTTTTTTTTTTTTTTTTTTAGAAAAAATCTCTAGGATAATACATTTTTTAGTGACTAAAACTAGTTATACAAATTTATTAGAGATAGTGATTACTGTGTGCCTAGGAAAGGAGATATATCCAATTCTGAGTTCAAACCGTGGGGGTAAATCGCGTTGAAGTTGTATATGAATTCTGCTTCATTTTTTAGAATAGATGCTTCTAAATCTCCCCCTCTCCAATTGGGTTTCACTTTATATAATCCCCAATACTTCATATCTGAGACTCTATTTTTGTGTATTTCCCTAAAATGTTTATAAAGATAAGTGTCCAGGTTCCCTTTTTTGATGTTACAGATATGCTCCCTTATCCTGTCCCTTAGCATTTGCGTCGTTTCTCCTATGTAAAAAAGTTCACAAGAGCATTGCAGCATATAGATTACTCCTTTATTAGTGCACCTTATTGTGTTTTCTATTTTACACTCCTTAGTGTTATTAGGAGTCCTAACAGTTTTCTTTTTAATGCCATACTGGCATGCTCTGCATACATGGCAGGGAAAAACCTTTCACATCCCCTCCTTTTAGATCTTTCTCAAAAGATTTCTTATTTTTATTCTGTTTATTGTACTCACTTGGTGCAAGAATCATTTTTAAATTTTGTGCTCTCCTATAAATTACCCTTGGGTATGGTGGTATTTTGTCTCCTAGAATTGGGTCATTTTTTAGGAGATGCCAGTGTTTTCTTAAAATTTTTTTCACTAGTAAATGGTCTTCGCTGAAGTCATTTATAAAAGGGACATTGAACTCATCTAACATATAATTATTAGATTTATGTTTATACTCTAATAGTTCTTTCCTCTCTGTGTTTCTTGCTCTCTCTGTTGCTTTATTTATTGTTTCTTTCTTATAACCTCTATCCTTAAATTTTTCTTCCAAGATGTTAATCTGGAATTCAAAGTCATCAATCCTTGAGCAATTTTTCCGGACCCTTAAACTTTGGCTTATCGGTATACTTTCCTTCCATTTAGGGAGGTGACAGCTGGAGGCATGTATAAAATTGTTTGAATCGACTTTTTTTAAAGTGTGTTTTAGTTTCAATGTTGTCTGATACTATTATTATATCCAGATCTAAGAATGTGATCTGTTCTTTGTTAAGTTCATATGTAAACGAGATACCTCTGTCATTACTATTCATGGCCTCAAAGAACTCCAGGAGATCTGTCTCTTCCCCTTTCCAAATTATAAAAATATCATCTATGAACCTCTTAAAGAGCACAAGGTTCGCACCGAGCTCCAAACTTCCCAGGAACCTTTGTTCCCAATCTCCCATAAAAAGATTGGCATAGCTCGGTGCGAACCTTGTGCCCATGGCGGTTCCCTCAATTTGAACATAATATGTGTTATTGAATGAGAAGTAGTTGTGTTCTAATATAAATCTTATGCTCTGCAATAAGAAATCTTTCTGTTCTTTTGGTAACTCATCATCTTTATCCAAAAGGGACTCCACCGCCTCTATTCCAAAATCATGTCTAATGGATGTATATAAAGAAGTCACATCGCAGGAGGCTAATATCATAGAGTCTTCCCATTTTATATTCTCCAATAATCTTAGGAGGCTGGTAGAGTCTTTTAAATATGTACTGAGGTTTACCACATATTTCTGTAAAAAGGTATCAATATATCTTGATAAATTTGCTGTCATTGAACCTATACCAGAGATTATAGGTCTCCCTGGAGGGTCTATGAGGCTCTTGTGTATCTTGGGTAAGTGGTAGAAGACCGGCACTCTAGGGAACTTATTCAGAATATAATTATATTCACCTTCTTTTAAAATGCCGGTCTCTCTTCCACTACCCAAAATAGACATCAGTTTTTTATTGAATTTCTCAGTGGGATTCAATTCCAATTTCCTGTATGTTTTCCTATCACCCAAAAGCCTTTCAGCTTCTTTACAATATTTCAATTTGTCCATCACCACCAAGCCACCCCCCTTATCCGCCATTTTAAGAAAACACTGGCATCTCCTAAAAAATGACCCAATTCTAGGAGACAAAATACCACCATACCCAAGGGTAATTTATAGGAGAGCACAAAATTTAAAAATGATTCTTGCACCAAGTGAGTACAATAAACAGAATAAAAATAAGAAATCTTTTGAGAAAGATCTAAAAGGAGGGGATGTGAAAGGTTTTTCCCTGCCATGTATGCAGAGCATGCCAGTATGGCATTAAAAAGAAAACTGTTAGGACTCCTAATAACACTAAGGAGTTTAAAATAGAAAACACAATAAGGTGCACTAATAAAGGAGTAATCTATATGCTGCAATGCTCTTGTGAACTTTTTTACATAGGAGAAACGACGCAAATGCTAAGGGACAGGATAAGGGAGCATATCTGTAACATCAAAAAAGGGAACCTGGACACTTATCTTTATAAACATTTTAGGGAAATACAAAAAAATAGAGTCTCAGATATGAAGTATTGGGGATTATATAAAGTGAAACCCAATTGGAGAGGGGGAGATTTAGAAGCATCTATTCTAAAAAAAGAAGCAGAATTCATATACAACTTCAACACGATTCACCCCCACGGTTTGAATTCAGAATTGGATATATCTCCTTTCCTAGGCACACAGTAATCACTATCTCTAATAAATTTGTATAACTAGTTTTAGTCACTAAAAAATGTATTATCCTAGAGATTTTTTCTAAAAAAAAAAAAAAAAAAAAGGGATAATTAATTCCTTTACACAAACGTATCACCACCTTATTTGTTTTTCTCCCCTCTCCCCTTTGTAATAGTATCTATATAATGGAGTCACTAAAATAAAGGGATAATTTTTTCCCTTGCACAAACATATCACCACCTTATTTGTTTTTCACCCCTTTCACTTTTGTAACAGTACCTATATAATGGAGTCACTTGAAAATTCTTCACCTAAGACACTTGGAAAAATAATGTATTTATATAAAAAATTAATTGGGATTATTATTTTAAAATAAATGGATCTCCAAACTAATTTATTCTAAAGATTTGTCAAAAGTTTAAAATGTTAATAGGAGTAATAGAAAATGAATGTGAAAATTAAATAAACTGTTAAAATATAAATGGTTGAACCCCTTGGCATATGTGAAGTAATGGAGAAAGGCTGTTAGGAATAATGAAAAAAGAAATCGGTTAACCACTCTGATATGACCTGAATAAGAAATAAAAAGTTAGAAAACAAAATAGGATATTTGAACAAAAGGACTCTAGGACCCAGTGGAAAACAGAAGCAGTGAATGGACCAATGGAAATCAAGTCAGTGCTATATAAAGGTGTAAGGCGTGATCACACTTTATCTTGATAAAGCCAGGGTTGCTGGCGGAACATGTTGATATCTGTGTGAACACCAAGAAAGAAAAATCCTGTTTTTTTCCTGCGTACAGAAGTACTTAAGTGCAGGAGATTGAGGAACTACAAACAGAAAACTAACTTGCGCAAGTTACAGAAACAAAAGGATTGTCTACAGTTTGGTGCTGTAATCAGAGCACTTCCTACAAGGACCAGTGACAAGGTAACACAAAGGAAAATGACCTACCGGAACCCCTTGTCTGAGAGTCAAACTGAGGACACATAGGAACCGCCGGGAAGCCGTGAGTAGTAACAGCTCACAAGAGAGGGTAAGAAAATCACCCCTAAACACTGGAACATTCCTTTTCTACAAATTAAGCTCACTGAGGATACAAAGAGGTAACTGTGAAACCGTAATTTATCACAACATAAATATAAGGATAAAGAACACAGCCCTCAGTAATTTATCTCCAATTACTTACAAATGCTTTGATGAACTTTTTAGATACACAAAATTACAACCAATATAAGTAAACAGCCATTGTGGGGACACCATTTATAATCAGTCTTGCATTTAAATTGTTTTAACTAAATGTTAGTTTTTGCTACATATTTGTAATTTTAAAGTTGATGAAATATAGATATAAAATATCAAATAGAGACAAATATTATTAATTGTGTTGAAATAAAAGAATACATTCTATCTAAAATCTTTGAACAAAGGATACAAAAGAGCAGATAAATCCTTTTATTGGTGTATGAAACAAATGTATATCTGAATTTTAGAAATTTTATGAATTGATCGATATAGTGTTGCAACACTTAGGGATTGTGATTTATTTTATCTTGGTATTATCATGTTTTTATTTTGAAAATAAATTGTAGAAGAATTTTTCACTTATTCTGTCCAAGGTCCATTTTTTTTTCTACATATTTAGCTAACGACTTCCATACACACCTTTATCCCTTTAGCAGATTAAGCGCCTAATCTCCATAACTTTTTCATATTATTGGTACTCAACCCATTCCGGTAAACAATCAGATTTACAAGATGCATGTCTTTTGGCGCTGGACGCCGAAAAGGCCTTTGATAGGATAGAATGGGACCATCTATACACATCCATGACCCGTTTCAAAATCACTGGCACTTTTTTTAATCTTATCCAGAAACTATATTCAGCCCCTACAGCGTCATAGAGGAATTGTTGCAAGGATGGGATAAACTTCCCCTGTCTTTGACAGGGCGAATACATCAGTTCAAAATGATAGCTTTGCCTAAGATACTTTATCCATTGCAAATGCTTCCCCTACTGCTATCACAAAAAGACGCCAAGGCAATACACTCTGCTCTGGGCAGATTTATCTGGAAAGGGAAAAAGCAAAGGATTAGCAAGACAGGTTTGGCCGTGCCATTTGATAGAGGGGACTGCGCCTTCCGAACGTCCTATGGTACAACTGGGCGACACTGACTAAGACAGTACTAGATTGGCTAGTGGGAAATGGACAGTTTATGATTCCTACTTTAGCGACAGGTCTTACATATCCACTACACTTAGCTTTCTTGCCTCACGCAAAGTTGAATTCCTTGCCCCAGGGAATTAAGCATCATGTACTATTCAGAGATCCCTTGAGAGCCTGGGCCAAATTGTGTAAACTATGGAGTATACAGTTTACTACCAGTGGGTTCCTTCCTATACAGGGTAACCTCTCGTTTCTGCGTGGATACACTACGGAAGTGTTTCAGGTATGGCAGGAGAAAAACCTTACTCAAACCAGACAGCTCTTTAATCCACTGACCCTTGACATTCATCCTTTTCAGGAGTTACAAAACACTTATCAACTTACAAGCACACATAGATTTGCGTATCTTCAATGCCGACACAACGTTACGACATTAAAAACGGAAGGTCATTTCAACACTGACAATAATTATATCACTGCACTATGCTCACTGGCCAAACAGGGCTCATTTAAGTTAGCAAACACATACAATCTCATACTCAAGCACCACGATGCTTTAGCCATTCAAAAAATATTAGGGAAATGGTCTAGGTGCAGAGCGATAGAGATAGATGGTGAGAAACTTACAAATAGCTTCACGAAGGTGAGGGACACAACTTTATCCGCAAACTTGAGAGAAACACATACTAAAATCCTTCAACAAGCATATATCACCCAGCCATTAGTGCCAAATGGGTTGCTGAGGCAAGGGATGTTTGTGTTAAATGCAATCGAGGGAATCCTGATCGGATTCACTTATTCTGGGACTGTCCCAAGTTAAAGTGGTTCTGGGGCAAGATAATATACTGGCTGACTAAGGTGACCAAAAAACAGATATCCCTATCAACGCAACAAGTTTTGTTTTTACTCCCGGAACATGAAACACACTCGCAGGCACCTTGACTGATATGGCCATTTTGGTGGCCAGGCAACTGATACTACACAAATGGGTGGATAGTGCAACCCCTCTTTCCAAAATGTCTTGCTAACATACATACCGAGATGCTTGTAGAGCAGGCATATGTCAAGGGAAATAGTGAACAAAGGATACCACGTTTCATAAAGAAATGGGAGCTATACTTGCTACACTTACTAAAAACGGTTAGAGAAAGTCTTTTACCCATTTAAACATTGTGGCCTAGATTTAGAGTTGGGCGGTAGCCGTCAAAACCAGCGTTAGAGGCTCCTAACGCTGGTTTTGGGCTACCGCTGGTATTTAGAGTCAGTCATTAAAGGGTCTAACGCTCACTTTCCAGCCGCGACTTTTCCATACCGCAGATCCCCTTACGTCATTTGCGTATCCTATCTTTTCAATGGGATCTTTCTAACGCCGGTATTTAGAGTCGTGGCTGAAGTGAGCGTTAGAAATCTAACGACAAAACTCCAGCCGCAGAAAAAAGTCAGTAGTTAAGAGCTTTCTGGGCTAACGCCGGTTTATAAAGCTCTTAACTACTGTGCTCTAAAGTACACTAACACCCATAAACTACCTATGTACCCCTAAACCGAGGTCCCCCCACATCGCCGCCACTCGATTAAATTTTTTTAACCCCTAATCTGCCGACCGCCACCTATGTTATACTTATGTACCCCTAATCTGCTGCTCCTAACACCGCCGACCCCTATATTATATTTATTAACCCCTAACCTGCACCCCACAACGTTGCCGCCAGCTACCTACAATAATTAACCCCTAATCTGCCGACCGCAAAGCACCGCCACCTACGTTATCCTTATGTACCCCTAATCTGCTGCCCCTAACACCGCCGACCCCTATATTATATTTATTAACCCCTAATCTGCCCCCCTCAACGTTGCCTCCACCTGCCTACACTTATTAACCCCTAATCTACCGAGCGGACCGCACCGCTACTATAATAAAGTTATTAACCCCTAATCCGCCTCACTCCCGCCTCAATAACCCTATAATAAATAGTATTAACCCCTAATCTGCCCTCCCTAACTTCAATTATTAACCCCTAATCTGCCGACCGAATCTCGTCGCTACTGTAATAAATGGATTAACCCCTAAAGCTAAATCTAACCCTAACACTAACACCCCCATAAATTAAATATAATTTAAATCTAACGAAATAAATTAACTCTTATTAAATAAATTATTCCTATTTAAAGCTAAATACTTACCTGTAAAATAAACCCTAATATAGCTACAATATAAATTATAATTATATTGTAGCTATTTTAGGATTTATATTTATTTTACAGGTAACTTTGTATTTATTTTAACCAGGTACAATAGCTATTAAATAGTTAAGAACTATTTAATAGCTAAAATAGTTAAAATAAATACAAAATTACCTGTAAAATAAATCCTAACCTAAGTTACAATTAAACCTAACACTACACGATCAATAAATTAATTAAATAAAATACCTACAATTATCTACAATTAAACCTAACACTACACTATCAATAAATTAATTAAATACAATATCTACAAATAAATACAATTAAATAAACTAACTAAAGTACAAAAAATAAAAAAGAACTAAGTTACAAAAAATAAAAAAATATTTACAAACATTAGAAAAATATTACAACAATTTTAAACTAATTACACCTACTCTAAGCCCCCTAATAAAATAACAAAGCCCCCCAAAATAAAAAAATGCCCTACCCTATTCTAAATTAAAAAAGTTCAAAGCTCTTTTACCTTACCAGCCCTGAACAGGGCCCTTTGCGGGGCATGCCCCAAAGAATTCAGCTCTTTTGCCTGTAAAAAAAACACATACAATACCCCCCCCAACATTACAACCCACCACCCACATACCCCTAATAAACCTAACACTAAGCCCCTGAAGATCTTCCTACCTTATCTTCACCATACCAGGTTCACCGATCCGTCCTCGGAAGTCTTGATCCAAGCCTCGGGAATGTTGATCCAAGCCCAAGCGGGGGGCTGAAGAGTGACGTCCATCCTCGGGCTGAAGTCTGGATCCAAGCGGCGGCTGAAGAACTCCATCATCGGGCTGAAGTCGGAAGTCCATCATCGGGATGAAGTCTTCTATCAAGCCGCATCTTCAATCTTCTTTCTTCTGGAGCGGAGTGGAGCGGAGCCATCTTCTTTCCAACCGACGCGGATCCAACCTCTTCAACCGACGCCTACTCGCCGAATGACGGTTCCTTTAAATGACGTCATCCAAGATGGCGTCCCTCGAATTCCGATTGGCTGATAGGATTCTATCAGCCAATCGGAATTAAGGTAGGAATATTCTGATTGGCTGATGGAATCAGCCAATCAGAATCAAGTTCAATCCGATTGGCTGATCCAATCAGCCAATCAGGTTGAGCTCGCATTCTATTGGCTGTTCCGATCAGCCAATAGAATGCAAGCTCAATCTGATTGGCTGATTGGATCAGCCAATCGGATTGAACTTGATTCTGATTGGCTGATTCCATCAGCCAATCAGAATTTTCCTACCTTAATTCTTGATAGAATCCTATCAGCCAATCGGAATTCGAGGGACGCCATCTTGGATGACGTCATTTAAAGGAACCGTCATTCGGCGAGTAGGCGTCGGTTGAAGAGGTTGGATCCGCGTCGGTTGGAAAGAAGATGGCTCCGCTCCGCTCCAGAAGAAAGAAGATTGAAGATGCGGCTTGATAGAAGACTTCATCCCGATGATGGACTTCCGACTTCAGCCCGATGATGGAGTTCTTCAGCCGCCGCTTGGATCCAGACTTCAGCCCGAGGATGGACGTCACTCTTCAGCCCCCCGCTTGGGCTTGGATCAACACTTCCGAGGCTTGGATCAAGACTTCCGAGGACGGATCGGTGAACCTGGTATGGTGAAGATAAGGTAGGAAGATCTTCAGGGGCTTAGTGTTAGGTTTATTTAAGGGGGGTTTGGGTTAGATTAGGGGTATGTGGGTGGTGGGTTGTAATGTTGGGGGGGGGGTATTGTATGTGTTTTTTTTACAGGCAAAAGAGCTGAATTCTTTGGGGCATGCCCCGCAAAGGGCCCTGTTCAGGGCTGGTAAGGTAAAAGAGCTTTGAACTTTTTTAATTTAGAATAGGGTAGGGCATTTTTTTATTTGGGGGGCTTTGTTATTTTATTAGGGGCTTAGAGTAGGTGTAATTAGTTTAAAATTGTTGTAATATTTTTCTAATGTTTGTAAATATTTTTTTATTTTTTGTAACTTAGTTCTTTTTTATTTTTTGTACTTTAGTTAGTTTATTTCATTGTATTTATTTGTAGATATTGTATTTAATTAATTTATTGATAGTGTAGTGTTAGGTTTAATTGTAGATAATTGTAGGTATTTTATTTAATTAATTTATTGATCGTGTAGTGTTAGGTTTAATTGTAACTTAGGTTAGGATTTATTTTACAGGTAATTTTGTAATTATTTTAGCTAGGTAGCTATTAAATAGTTCTTAACTATTTAATAGCTATTGTACCTGGTTAAAATAAATACAAAGTTACCTGTAAAATAAATATAAATCCTAAAATAGCTACAATATAATTATAATTTATATTGTAGCTATATTAGGGTTTATTTTACAGGTAACTATTTAGCTTTAAATAGGAATAATTTATTTAATAAGAGTTAATTTATTTAGTTAGATTTAAATTATATTTAACTTAGGGGGGTGTTAGTGTTAGGGTTAGACTTAGCTTTAGGGGTTAATCCATTTATTACAGTAGCGGCGAGATTCGGTCGGCAGATTAGGGGTTAATAATTGAAGTTAGGTGTCGGCGATGTTAGGGAGGGCAGATTAGGGGTTAATACTATTTATTATAGGGTTATTGAGGCGGGAGTGAGGCGGATTAGGGGTTAATAACTTTATTATAGTAGCGGTGCGGTCCGCTCGGCAGATTAGGGGTTAATAAGTGTAGGCAGGTGGAGGCGACGTTGTGGGGGGCAGATTAGGGGTTAATTAATATAATATAGGGGTCGGCGGTGTTAGGGGCAGCAGATTAGGGGTACATAGGGATAATGTACGTAGCGGCGGTTTACGGAGCGGCAGATTAGGGGTTAAAAAAAATATGCAGGTGTCAGCGATAGCGGGGGCGGCAGATTAGAGGTTAATAAGTGTAAGGCTAGGGGTGTGTAGACTCGGGGTACATGTTAGGGTGTTAGGTGCAGACGTAGGAAGTGTTTCCCCATAGAAAACAATGGGGCTGCGTTAGGAGCTGAACGCGGCTTTTTTGCAGGTGTTAGGTTTTTTTTCAGCTCAAACAGCCCCATTGTTTTCTATGGGGGAATCGTGCACGAGCACGTTTTTTAAGCTGGCCGCGTCCGTAAGCACCGCTGGTATCGAGAGTTGCAGTGGCGTTAAATTATGCTCTACGCTCCCTTTTTGGAGCCTAACGCACTGAAAACCCAGCCATTCTGTGAACTCTAAATACCAGCGGTATTTAAAAGGTGCGGCCAGAAAAAAGCATGCGTAGCTAACGCACCCCTTTGGCCGCAGAACTCTAAATCTAGGCGTGTGACTTTATATTAAAAGAGAATCTCAGAGGAAACTAGTGCTTCTCTGGCACTGCAACATAAAACGCCCAATTTTCTAACATAATTCTCTCACACTCACATTGCTTTCGGGGGCTGGCAGGTGGCTGGTGGCCTGGGGGCGCTCCAGGTAAGTAAGAAGGATTTGCACCACATTCTACTGGTGCATGTTTTATTTTATTTTACTTTAGGTTGTTAATTGTTATTATTGAAAAGAAAATGAAAAATAAGGGGTAAAAAGCATGACCAATGACTCTTGGATTATACTCATGAACTTTTCATTGGACAGCGATATCATCAAAGCCTGGTATTAGTAATGATGTAAAACCTTTTCTATGTATGTAAAGAGACCTATCAATGTCCTTGGTTCATGTAAATGCCTCTTTGGTTCAATAAATAAAAAATAAAAAAATAAAAAATCCCCCCCCCAACATTAAAACCCACCACCCACACAACCAACCCTACTCTAAAACCCACCCAATACCCCCTTAAAAAAACCTAACACTAACCCCTTGAAGATCACCTCACCGGGAGAAGTCTTCACCCAACCGGGCCGAAGTCCTCAACGAAGCCGGGAGAAATCTTCATCCAAGCCGGGCGAAGTGATCCTCCAGACGGGCAGAAGTCTTCATCCATATGGCATCTTCTATCTTCATCCATCTGGCGCGGAGCGGGTCCATCTTCAAGACATCCGGCGCGGAGCATCCTCTTCCAACAAAGTCTTCTTACTAAATGACGTTTCCTTTAAGTGATGCCATCCAAGATGGCGTCCCTTCAATTCCGATTGGCTGATAGAATTCTATCAGCCAATCGGAATTAAGGTAGAAAAAATCCTATTGGCTGATGACATCAGTCAATAGGATTGAGCTGGCATTCTATTGGCTGATTGGAACAGCCAATAGAATGCCAGCTCAATCCTATTGGCTGATTGGATCAGCCAATAGTATTGAAGTTTAATCCTATTGGCTGATTGAATCAGCTAATAGGATTTTTTCTACCCTAATTCCAATTGCCTGATAGAATTCTATCAGCCAATCAGAATTGAAGGGACACCATCTTGGATGACGTCACTTAAAGGAACAGTCATCTAGTAAGAAGACTTCGTTAGAAGAATATGCTCCACGCCAGATGTCTTGAAGATGGACCCGCTCCTCGCCGGATGGATGAAGATAGAAGTTGCCATCTGGATGAAAACTTCTGCCCGTCTGGAGGACCACTTCGCCCGGCTTGGATAAAGACTTCTCCCGGCTTCGTTGAGGACTTCGGCCCGGTTGGGTGAAGACTTCTCCCGGTAAGGTGATCTTCAAGGGGTTAGTGTTAGGTTTTTTTAAGGGGGGATTGGGTGGGTTTTAGAGTAGGGTTGGTTGTGTGGGTTGTGGGTTTTAATGTTGGGGGGGGATTTGTACTTTTTTTTACAGGTAAAAGAGCTGATTACTTTGGGGCAATGCCCCGCAAAAGGCCCTTTTAAGGGCTATTTGTAATTTAGTGTATTGTAGGGCTTTTTTATTTTGGGGGGGGGCTTTTTTTATTTTGTAAGGGGGATTAGATTAGGTGTAATTAGTTTAAAAATCTTGTAATTTGTTTATTATTTTCTGTAATTTAGTGTTTTGATTTTTTTGTACTTTAGATAATTTTATTTAATTGTATTTAATTTAGGCAATTAATTTAATTAAAGAGTAGTGTTAGGTATTAGTGTAACTTAGGTTAGGCTTTATTTTACAGGTAAATTTGTATTTATTTTAACTAGGTAGTTATTAAATAGTTAATAACTATTTAGTAACTATTCTACTTAGTTAAAATAAATACAAAGTTGCCTGTAAAATAAAATAAAACCCTAAGCTAGCTACAATGTAACTATTAGTTATATTGTAGCTAGCTTAGGGTTTATTTTACAGGTAAGTATTTAGTTTTAAATAGGAATAATTTAGTTAATGATAGGAATTTTATTTAGATTTATTTAAATTATATTTCAGTTAGGGGGTTAGGGTTATACTTAGGTTTAGGGGTTAATAAATTTAAAATAGTGGCGGCGACGTTGGGGGCGGCAGATTAGGGGTTGATCAATATAATGTAGGTGTTGCAACATTGGGGCGGCAGATTAGGGGTTAATAAGTGTAGGTAGGTTGCGGCGACATTGGGGGCGGCAGATTAGGGGTTAATAAGTGTAGGTAGGTTGCGGCGACATTGGGGGCGGCAGATTAGGGGTTAATAAATATGCCGCAATTGCTACGACCACATCTATATGTACCTGGTCTTCCCGTGACCCATTGATCTAAGGTGCCAGACTTTTTCTTGGTGTTAATAGGGTCCTGTAACTTTGATGAAGCTAATATTTTCTTAAGGTTAAGGTTCTTTTTGAATACTATTTGGGGTCTATCCTCAATCACTCCTCTTAATATGGGATCTGCTTTTAGAATGCTCCAGTGTTTATGTAAGATCTTTTTTATAAAACCAGCTCCTTCACTATATGTGGTAATGAACCTAACCATATTATTGGGATCATCCTTTTTCATTTCGGGATGTTGTTGTCACAAAGTGCTGCTGGAGCATAAAGCATTCTTCTTTCTGGCGTCCTCAACTAAGTCTAAATGATATTCTTTTTCCAAGGATTTTGTTTGGAGGACCTCTTTTTCCTTATTGTAGTCCTCTAGCCTAGTGCAGTTCCACCTAATTCTATGAAATTGTCCAAACGGAATATTTTCCTTCCAGTTCCTCATATGCCCACTCCTGGCATTGAGGGAACCATTACTATCAGATGGTTTCCTGTAATTCCTAACTATTACTGAATTCGTACCATGAGCTCAATATCTAAAAAGTCTATTTTTTCTTTTGCTATTTTTTCAGTGAAAGTTAAATTAAATTCATTCTGATTAATAAGGGCACTGCCTTCATCTCCATGCCACACTATAATAATAATGGCTAGTAGGTGTGTTCTGCAAGCCCCCAAAAATAGAGAACACGTAATAGGAGAGGGCGGAGCGATGAGCAAATAAAACGGAAGTGGATCCTCACGGAACATCAAGTGTCTACCACTTACTACACAGCCGATTTGTTTTACCTCAGCAGTTACAGCCAACGGAGTACCCTAAAGAGCGACAACGCTAAGAGTCTGCATCTATGCTGGGAGCCGTGTATAGTCTGACTGCACTTTTAAGGCGTTATTTGATTGAACTTCTAGTAAGTGCATATGATTGTGTGCTCAATAAATGATTTAAGACGTTTACCTTGAGTCGTGGTTGCGCTTCTCTTTGCTTATTTTTTCAGTATTCTTCTTGGCCTGGGTAATCCTTGGAACTCAGACAGCGTGGAAGTTGCACCAACGATTCCGTAAGGGGAGTGCTATCCAGCTCAGGAAGCAAAGATCCTTCACTGAAGTGTTCTTACATACTCCTTGATGCACAAGTGGTTTCTTTTCAAGTGGGTCTTTATAGCAAGACGTTATTTCCAGAACTTACTGGGACTGTTCTGGTTTGTATAAAACCCCTTAATTTTTGTAATATTAATTGTGATTTTACAGTATTTTTGTTTATTACACTGTATCTATGAAATGGAATTTTAGATTATGACATTTTAAATTTCTGATATACACATATAAGATTGCATGTTCTAAGTGCGCTGCTCAAGTAGCATTTTATTGATAAATATATATGTATATTCATACATCTAAACACATAAATATGTATGTACAGTATCTCACAAAAGCGAGTACACCCCTCACATTTTTGTAAATATTTTATTATATCTTTTCATGTGACAACACTGAAGAAATGACACTTTACTACAATGTAAAGTAGTGAGTATACAGCCTGTATAACAGTGTAAATATTTTATTATATCTTTTCATGTGACAACACTGAAGAAATTACACTTTGTTACAATGTAAAGTAGTGAGTGTACAGCCTGTATAACAGTGTAAATATTTTATTATATCTTTTCATGTGACAACACTGAAGAAATGACACTTTGCTACAATGTAAAGTAGTGAGTGTACAGCCTGTATAACAGTGTAAATATTTATTATATCTTTCCATGTGACAACACTGAAGAAATGACACTTTGCTACAATGTAAAGTAGTGAGTGTACAGCCTGTATAACAGTGTACATTTGTTGTCCCCTCAAAATAACTCAAAACACAGCCATTAATGTCTAAACTGTTGGCAACAAAAGTGAGTACACCCCTAAACGGAAATGTCCAAATTGGGCCCAAGTAGCCATATGACTCGTTAGTGTTACAAGGTCTTAGTTGTGAATGGGGAGCAGGGGTGTTAAATTTGGTGTAAAACCGCTGTATGGTCTTGCCCACCGTGCTACAGCTCAGTTTCAGGGTCTTGGCAATCTTCTTATAGCCTAGGCAATCTTTATGTAGAGCAACAATTCTTTCTTTCAGATCCTCAGAGAGTTTTTTGCCATGAGGTGCCATGTTGAACTTCGAGTGACCAGCATGAGAGAGTGTGAGAGCGATAACACCAAATTTAACATACTTGCTCTCCATTCACACCTGAGACCTTGTAACAATAATGAGTCACATGACACCGGGGAGGGAAAATGGCTAATTGGGCCCAATTTGGACATTTCCTTTTAGGGGTGTACTCACTTTTGTTGCCAACGGTTTAGACATTAATGGCTGTGTGTTAGTTATTTTGAGGGGACAGCAAATTTAGACCTAGATTTGGAGTTCGGCGGTAGCCGTGAAAACCAGCGTTAGAGGCTCCTAACGCTGGTTTTAGGCTACCGCCGGTATTTGGAGTCACTGAAAATAGGGTCTAACGCTCACTTTTCAGCCGCGACTTTTCCATACCGCAGATCCCCCTACACCATTTGCGTATCCTATCTTTTCAATGGGATCTTCCTAACTCCGGTATTTAGAGTCGTTTCTGCAGTGAGCGTTAGAGCTCTAACGACAAGATTCCAGCCGCAGAAAAAAAGCAGGAGTTAAGAGCTTTCTGGCTAACGCCGGTTTATAAAGCTCTTAACTACTGTACCCTAAAGTACACTAACACCCATAAACTACCTATGTACCCCTAAACCGAGCTCCCCCCACATCGCCGCCACTCGATTAAAATTTTTAACCCCTAATCTGCCGACCGCCACCTACGTTATACTTATGTACCCCTAATCTGCTGCCCCTAACTCCGCCGACCCCTATATTATATTTCTTAACCCCTAACTTGCCCCCCACAACGTCGCCGCAAGCTACTTAAAATAATTAACCCCTAATCTTCCGACCGCAAATCGCCGCCACCTACGTTATCCCTATGTACCCCTAATCTGCTGCCCCTAACATCGCCGACCCCTATATTATATTTATTAACCCCTAATCTGCCCCCCTCAACGTCGCCGACACCTGCCTACACTTATTAACTCCTAATCTGCCGAGCGGACCTGAGCGCTACTATAATAAAGTTATTAGCCCCTAATCCGCCTCACTAACCCTATCATAAATAGTATTAACCCCTAATCTGCCCTCCCTAACATCGCCGACACCTACCTTCAATTATTAACCCCTAATCTGCCGACCGGAGCTCACCGCTATTCTAATAAATGGATTAACCCCTAAAGCTAAGTCTAACCCTAACACTAACACCCCCCTAAATTAAATATAATTTACATCTAACGAAATTAATTAACTCTTATTAAATAAATTATTCCTATTTAAAGCTAAATACTTACCTGTAAAATAAATCCTAATATAGCTACAATATAAATTATAATTACATTGTAGCTATTTTAGGATTAATATTTATTTTACAGGTAACTTTGTAATTATTTTAACCAGGTACAATAGCTATTAAATAGTTAAGAACTATTTAATAGTTACCTAGTTAAAATAATAACAAATTTACCTGTAAAATAAATCCTAACCTAAGTTACAAATAAACCTAACACTACCCTATCAATAAAATAATTAAATAAACTACCTACAATTACCTACAATTAACCTAACACTACACTATCAATAAATTAAATAAACACAATTGCTACAAATAAATACAATTAAATAAACTAGCTAAAGTACAAAAAATAAAAAAGAACTAAGTTACAGAAAATAAAAAAATATTTACAAACATAAGAAAAATATTACAACAATTTTAAACTAATTACACCTACTCTAAGCCCCCTAATAAAATAACAAAGCCCCCCAAAATAAAAAATTCCCTACCCTATTCTAAATTAAAAAAGTTACAAGCTCTTTTACCTTACCAGCCCTGAACAGGGCCCTTTGCGGGGCATGCCCCAAGAAGTTCAGCTCTTTTGCCTGTAAAAAAAAACATACAATACCCCCCCCCCAACATTACAACCCACCACCCACATACACCTAATCTAACCCAAACCCCCCTTAAATAAACCTAACACTAAGCCCCTGAAGATCTTCCTACCTTGTCTTCACCATCCAGGTATCACCGATCCGTCCTGGCTCCAAGATCTTCATCCAACCCAAGCGGGGGTTGGCGATCCATAATCCGGTGCTGAAGAGGTCCAGAAGAGGCTCCAAAGTCTTCCTCCTATCCGGCAAGAAGAGGACATCCGGACCGGCAAACATCTTCTCCAAGCGGCATCTTCGATCTTCTTCCATCCGGAGCGAAGCGGCTGATCTTGAAGACCTCCGGCGCGGATCCATCCTCTTCTTTCGACGTCCAACTGAAGAATGAAGGTTCCTTTAAGGGACGTCATCCAAGATGGCGTCCCTCGAATTCCGATTGGCTGATAGGATTCTATTAGCCAATCGGAATTAAGGTAGGAATTTTCTGATTGGCTGATGGAATCAGCCAATCAGAATCAAGTTCAATCCGATTGGCCGATCCAATCAGCCAATCAGATTGAGCTCGCATTCTATTGGCTGATCGGAACAGCCAATAGAATGCGAGCTCAATCTGATTGGCTGATTGGATCAGCCAATCGGATTGAACTTGATTCTGATTGGCTGATTCCATCAGCCAATCAGAAAATTCCTACCTTAATTCAGCTTGGCTAATAGAATCCTATCAGCCAATCGGAATTCGAGGGACGCCATCTTGGATGACGTCCCTTAAAGGAACCTTCATTCTTCAGTTGGACGTCGAAAGAAGAGGATGGATCCGCGCCGGAGGTCTTCAAGATCAGCCGCTTCGCTC
Organism: Bombina bombina; assembly: GCF_027579735.1. Lineage (NCBI taxonomy): Eukaryota > Metazoa > Chordata > Amphibia > Anura > Bombinatoridae > Bombina > Bombina bombina. Next base: position 283,316,047 of record NC_069507.1, on the reverse strand, counting down.
CGGATGGAAGAAGATCGAAGATGCCGCTTGGAGAAGATGTTTGCCGGTCCGGATGTCCTCTTCTTGCCGGATAAGAGGAAGACTTTGGAGCCTCTTCTGGACCTCTTCAGCACCGGATTATGGATCGCCAACCCCCGCTTGGGTTGGATGAAGATCTTGGAGCCAGGACGGATCGGTGATACCTGGATGGTGAAGACAAGGTAGGAAGATCTTCAGGGGCTTAGTGTTAGGTTTATTTAAGGGGGGTTTGGGTTAGATTAGGGGTATGTGGGTGGTGGGTTGTAATGTTGGGGGGGGGGTATTGTATGTTTTTTTTTACAGGCAAAAGAGCTGAACTTCTTGGGGCATGCCCCGCAAAGGGCCCTGTTCAGGGCTGGTAAGGTAAAAGAGCTTGTAACTTTTTTAATTTAGAATAGGGTAGGGAATTTTTTATTTTGGGGGGCTTTGTTATTTTATTAGGGGGCTTAGAGTAGGTGTAATTAGTTTAAAATTGTTGTAATATTTTTCTTATGTTTGTAAATATTTTTTTATTTTCTGTAACTTAGTTCTTTTTTATTTTTTGTACTTTAGCTAGTTTATTTAATTGTATTTATTTGTAGCAATTGTGTTTAATTAATTTATTGATAGTGTAGTGTTAGGTTAATTGTAGGTAATTGTAGGTAGTTTATTTAATTATTTTATTGATAGGGTAGTGTTAGGTTTATTTGTAACTTAGGTTAGGATTTATTTTACAGGTAAATTTGTTATTATTTTAACTAGGTAGCTATTAAATAGTTCTTAACTATTTAATAGCTATTGTACCTGGTTAAAATAAATACAAAGTTGCCTGTAAAATAAATATAAATCCTAAAATAGCTATAATATAATTATAATTTATATTGTAGCTATATTAGGGTTTATTTTACAGGTAAGTATTTATCTTTAAATAGGAATAATTTATTTAATAAGAGTTAATTTATTTCGTTAGATGTAAATTATATTTAAGTTAGGGGGGTGTTAGTGTTAGGGTTAGACTTAGCTTTAGGGGTTAATACATTTATTAGAATAGCGGTGAGCTCCGATCGGAAGTTTAGGGGTTAATAATTGAAGGTAGGTGTCGGCGATGTTAGGGAGGGCAGATTAGGGGTTAATACTATTTATGATAAGGTTAGTGAGGCGGATTAGGGGTTAATAACTTTATTATAGTAGCGCTCAGGTCCGCTCGGCAGATTAGGGGTTAATAAGTGTAGGCAGGTGTCGGCGACGTTGAGGGGGGCAGATTAGGGGTTAATAAATATAATATAGGGGTCGGCGGTGTTAGGGGTAGCAGATTAGGGGTACATAGGGATAACGTAGGTGGCGGCGGTTTACGGAGCGGCAGATTAGGGGTTAAAAGTGTAATGCAGGGGTCAGCGATAGCGGGGGCGGCAGATTAGGGGTTAATAAGTGTAAGGTTAGGGGTGTTTAGACTCGGGGTTCATGTTAGAGTGTTAGGTGCAGACGTAGGAAGTGTTTCCCCATAGGAAACAATGGGGCTGCGTTAGGAGCTGAACGCGGCTTTTTTGCAGGTGTTAGGTTTTTTTTCAGCTCAAACAGCCCCATTGTTTCCTATGGGGGAATCGTGCACGAGCACGTTTTTGAGGCTGGCCGCGTCCGTAAGCAACTCTGGTATCGAGAGTTGCATTTGCGTTAAAAATGCTCTACGCTCCTTTTTTGGAGCCTAACGCAGCATTTTTTTGAACTCTCGATACCAGAGTTAATTTTATGGTGCGGCCAGAAAAAAAACCGCGGAGCGTTAACAGCCCTTTTACCGCCAAACTCCAAATCTAGGCCTTACACTGTTATACAGGCTGTACACTCACTACTTTACATTGTAGCAAAGTGTCATTTCTTCAGTGTTGTTACATGAAAAGATATAATAAAATATTTACACTGTTATACAGGCTGTACACTCACTACTTTACATTGTAACAAAGTGTCATTTCTTCAGTGTTGTCACATGAAAAGATATAATAAATATTTACACTGTTATACAGGCTGTACACTCACTACTTTACATTGTAGCAAAGTGTCATTTCTTCAGTGTTATTACATGAAAAGATATAATAAATATTTACACTGTTATACAGGCTGTACACTCACTACTTTACATTGTAGTAAAGTGTCATTTCTTCAGTGCTGTCACATGGAAAGATATAATAAAATATTTACAAAAATGTGAGGGGTGTACTCACTTTTGTGGGATACTGTATATATACATATTTATACATACATACACAAAAACATATATGTATTGTAGACATGTACAACATGAAAAATTTTGTTTAGTTTTCATTAGTTAAATATATAATTTTGTTTCCGGAAATTAGTTTAGTTAAGTTATAAAAAAAAAAATAGTTTTATCAAATTAGTTATGTTAAAGGGACAGTCTAGTCCAAAAAAAACTTTCATTATTCAGATAGGGCATGTAATTTTAAAAATTAAACAATTTTCCAATTTACTTCTATCACCAATTTTGCTTTGTACTTTTGGTATTCTTAGTTGAAAGCTAAATCTAGGAGGTTCATATGCTAATTTCTAAACCCTTGAAGGCCGCCTCTTAGCTCAGGGCATTTTTACAGTTTTTCTTCACTAGAGGGTGTTAGTTCATGTGTTTCATATAGATAACACTGTGCTCACACACGTGGAGTTCCTAGGAGCCAGCACTGATTGGCTAAAATGCAAGTCTGTCAAACGAACTGAAATAAGGGGCAGTGTGCAGAGGCTTAGATAGAAGGTAATCACAGAGGTAAAAAGTATATTAATATAGCTGTGTTGGTTATGCAAAACTAGGGAATGGGTAATAAAGGGATTATCTATCTTTTTAAACAATAAATATTCGGGGGGCAGGGCTAGCCAATGATTATGATGGCTGCTTTATCAGAGAGCTCTAAAAACATAACTCCTAAACCGTAATTATCAGTGCAAATAAAGCTATGAAAATAGTGTCACTGACGGCCGGACTCAAAGGGGATAACAATGAGCCTTATTTAGGCGAAGTTTCAAGAAGCTCCGACACAATTTAGAGGCAAGAACTAGCCATTAACTAAGCGGTCTTCATAATTATGGCGCCGATACACCAACAACCCAAACCACTCCACAGATCCTCTTAAGATGGACGCTTGAGGCAAATCTCTGGCGAGAATACCTCACCTCACAAGAACCATAGGGGGAAGTCGACACCCCAGGTTTAAGAGACATTGATAAAGAAAGAGATCCCTAAGCCCTGAGTCATTACTGTTCTAAACGAGGTAACCACAAAATATATATTTTACTATTGAGACTCGCATCAGAGATCTACTTGTTAGGCTAATGGTCCGGTTAGACTATCATACCACTACACTCACTGTGGAGATCCGGCTGGCATTTTCTCCCTCTCTAACAGACCCTGTGGATGAGGCAGGTACCTGCTTAGATGTCTCAGCGAAGTGTGTTATGAGGCTGCACCCAGACCGGGTCCTTGAGGTATCACTAGAGAGCCATAAACCTAGTTTGAAAGTTGTCACATTACAAGGAAATGGAATCTCATGCACCAATAAACTAGATGCCTACCCGGTCCCTGAAGAGCGCATCATCCTGGTAGGAGATTCCCACTGTTTCAGAGGGAAGATCAATGCTACTATGTTAAACCACAGTGGACACTCTGACAAACATCACTCAATGCTGCCCACACAGGGTTTTTGCCACGTGATCCTGCAAAGTGACTGCAATCCAATATGGGACCCGGGAGGACACGATATATATGTATGCCTGCAGGGTTTTTGCCACGTGATCCTGCAAAGTGACTGCAATCCAATATGGGACCCAGGAGGACACAATATATATGTATGCCTGCAGGGTTTTTGCCACGTGATCCTGCAAAGTGACTGCAATCCAATATGGGACCCGGGAGGACACGATATATATGTATGCCTGCGGGGTTTTTGCCACGTGATCCTGCAAAGTGACTGCAATCCAATATGGGACCCGGGAGGACACGATATATATGTATGCCTGCGGGGTTTTTGCCACGTGATCCTGCAAAGTGACTGCAATCCAATATGGGACCCGGGAGGACACGATATATATGTATGCCTGCGGGGTTTTTGCCACGTGATCCTGCAAAGTGACTGCAATCCAATATGGGACCCAGGAGGACACGATATATATGTATGCCTGCAGGGTTTTTGCCACGTGATCCTGCAAAGTGACTGCAATCCAATATGGGACCCAGGAGGACACGATATATATGTATGCCTGCAGGGTTTTTGCCACTTGATCCTGCAAAGGGACTGCAACCCAGTATAAGAACCAAGAGGACATGCTCCATATGTCTACCTACTATCAACCCTTATGTCTGTTCAATAGCTAGTGAGGGCGCCGCGCTGTATCCTCTTACAGTTGATCATTAATAATTGTTTTTGCACTTGCTTTTTCAAGACTCCATTACATGATGGTTGGGAAACTCGTTTCTATAAATATTCCTATTGTTTATTCTAGCTACCTCTATATCATGCAGTACTCCGCACCTCAAATATATGTAGCATTGCTTCCCATCAGGTTTTAGCAGGTTTTGGTTACATGCTATAGTAATTGCTCTTACTAATAATAACAATGGTACATAATCATCCCTTGCTTTGACATATTTGCGTTTATTGAAATAACGCTGCCTATTACCTATAATATATGTATTATAACTATAAACCCTGTAACTTTGATATATCACGGGGTAGTTAGTGCATACGCAGATACCTCCCTAATGGGATTATTTACTCTTTTACATGCTTCACCAAGAACCTCAGAAGTTCATGCCTTTCACTACTTTAATATTACTAGTTAGTGGCCTAGCATTTATCCAGCGACAGCTTTAGAAAATAGCTCCCCTGTCCTGCTCATATTGATAATTCATATTCTAATGCTCCTCACCATTTTATTTTTGATCCTTTGCCCTCCACCCAAGTTTACCTTATATACCTGTATCAAGCTCAATATTTATATTACATTGATGAAAGAGGTGATTACTCACTGTAAATTAAGTCATCATCTAATATTTCATATATGCTATGGGGTTCAGACTATTACACATTGCCCTAGTACCAGTAAGACCAGTAAGTCATAAGATTGTGTATTGTATGTTGTTTATACTACATTACTATCATTTTATACATTGATGTCACATATGGGCCATATGTTCATCCCATGTTATCCACAATTTATCATTCCTTCCATGGAGAATGGTGATCTAGCTCATATATGCACTCATATTCCATATGGCTCAATAGCTCATAACAGGCTCTAATTTCTTTCTCTTAGCCGGCAAGGGTTGGAAAGACTCTAATTAATAGCTTGAAGCAGTAACACTTAGATTCAAATAACTTAGTCATTTCTTAACATTTAATACTCGCTGAGGAGTCACTATTAGTTACACCTACATCCTAATTTAGTCAGCTCAAGTGTATATTTACAAAATAATTGGCCTAATGGTGACCCAATATATCACTATCATCTGAAACTGATAGGCACTGAGATTTTAATTCAAATTGAACCCCTTCCCTCCCCCCCCATATCAGTGTCATTCTATGCTACTCTATAGTATCAACTTTACATATGCTAATTTCAATTATTCTAAAGTTCTAAGCAGTGCTTACCCGCTGTTAATTTCTCTTAGGTTATTATTATCATAAATACCTACTTGCCTATTTAATAAGTGGCATTAGACCCATTAGGGTCTTCAAGTTGACTAATTTCCTTAACCAGTGTTTCTAATCAAGAGGCCCATAAGTGGCCGGCTCATTAGTCAGGCATAACAACACTTATCGTTTTTAAATGGAGGTTTCGAATGTTTAACACTTAGAATTCATTTTGTCCGGTTGTAATGTATTTCATGTAACTGTCATCATTTAAGCTACTTGATTTTTGTTTCTTTTTTCGAAGGCAAAACCTCAATAAAAGAAAATTTTAAAAAATATATATATATTCTGGTGTAGACTGTCCCTTTAAGTTAAATTGTTATTTCTGATCCCTTCTTTATATTAATTATTCTAGTATGAAGCTTAGAATAGAATAATGAATATGAATAAGGAATGGATCAGAAATAAAGAATGGATCCGAAAAAATAATTTAACAACATAATATGCTGATTCCGAAACAAAATTATCTAAAAAACCACTGTCACCCACATCGCTGAGTCCGCCAACACTAAATAAAGCTATTAACCCCTAAAATGCTGCCCCCCACATCTCCAACACTAACGAAACCTATTAACCCATATACCGCCGTTCCCCGACATCGCTAACACTAAATAAAGCTATTAACCCCTAAAACGCTGCCCCCCACATTGCCAACACTAACTAAACCTATTAACCCCTAAAACGCCGCCCCCCACATCGCCAACACTAACTAAACCTATTAAGCCCTAAAGCGCCACCCCCCCCCACATCGCCAACACTAACTAAACCTATTAAGCCCTAAAGCACCGCTCACCCACATTGCCAACACTAACTAAACCTATTAACCCCTAAAGCTCCGCCCCCCACATCGCCAACACTAACTAAACCTATTAACCCCAAAAGCTCCGCCCCCACATCACCGACACTAACTAAACCTATTAACCCCTAAAGTTCCGCCCCCCACATCACCGACACTAACTAAACCTATTAACCCCAAAAGCTCCTCCCCCCACATCACCGACACTAACTAAACCTATTAACCCCTAAAGTTCCGCCCCCCACATCGCCAACACTAACTAAACCTATTAAGCCCTAAAGCACCGCTCAACCACATTGCCAACACTAACTAAACCTATTAACCCCAAAAGCTCCGCCCCCCCACATCACCGACACTAACTAAACCTATTAACCCCTAAAGTTCCGCCCCCCACATCACCGACACTAACTAAACTTATTAACCCCTAAAGTTCCGCCCCCCACATCACCGACACTAACTAAACCTATTAACCCCAAAAGCTCCGCCCCCCCACATCGCCGACACTAACTAAACCTATTAACCCCTAAAGTTCCGCCCCCCACATCACTGACACTAACTAAACCTATTAACCCCTAAAGTTCCGCCCCCCACATCGCCGACACTAACTAAACCTATTAACCCCTAAAGTTCCGCCCCCCACATCACCGACACTAACTAAACCTATTAACCCCAAAAGCTCCGCCCGCCACATCACCAACACTAACTAAACCTATTAACCCCAAAAGCTCCGCCCCCCCCACATCGCCAACACTAACTAAACCTATTAACCCCTAAAGTTCCGCCCCCCACATCACCGACACTAACTAAACCTATTAACCTCTAAAGTTCGGCCCCCCACATCACCAACACTAACTAAACCTATTAACCCCTAAAACGCTGCCCCCACATCGCCGACACTAACTAAACCTATTAACCCCAAAAGCTCCGCCCCCCACATCGCCGACACTAACGAAACCTATTAACCCCAAAAGCTCCGCCCCCCACATCGCCGACACTAACGAAACCTATTAACCCCTAAAGCTCCGCCCCCCAGATCACTGACACTAACTAAACCTATTAACCCCTAAAGCTCCGCCCCCCACATCGCCGACACTAACTAAACCTATTAACCCCAAAAGCTCCGCCCCCCACATCGCCGACACTAACTAAACCTATTAACCCCTAAAACGCTGCCCCCACATCACCGACACTAACTAAACCTATTAACCCCTAAAGCTCCGCCCCCCACATCACCAACACTAGCTAAACCTATTAACCCCTAAAGCTCCGCCCCCCACATCACTGACACTAACTAAACCTATTAACCCCTAAAGCTCCGCCCCCCACATCACCGACACTAACTAAACCTATTAACCCATAAAACGCTGCCCCCACATCACCGACACTAACTGAACCTATTAACCCCTAAAGCTCCGCCCCCCATCACCAACACTAACTAAACCTATTAACCCCTAAAGCTCTGCCCCCCACATCACCAACACTAACTAAACCTATTAACCCCTAAAGCTCCGCCCCCCACATCACCAACACTAACTAAACCTATTAACCCCTAAAGCTCTGCCCCCCACATCGCCGACACTAACTAAACCTATTAACCCCTAAAGCTCCGCCCCCACATCACCGACACTAACTAAACCTATTAACCCCTAAAGCTCCGCCCTCCACATCACCAACACTAACTAAACCTATTAACCCCTAAAGTTCTGCCCCCCACATCGCCAACACTAACTAAACCTATTAACCCCTAAAGCTCCGCCCCCCACATCACCAACACTAACTAAACCTATTAACCCCTAAAGCTCCGCCCCCCACATCACCGACACTAACTAAACCTATTAACCCATAAAACGCTGCCCCCACATCGCCGACACTAACTAAACCTATTAACCCCTAAAGTGCCCCCAATGCCAACGCTGCCCTAAAGTTAACAGCTCTTTTGCAAAAAATAAAACAAAGACCCCCTTACATTACAAATCTCCCCCCCAACCCACAAAATAAAAAAGCCTAACTAAAAAATAACCTAATCTACCCATTGCCCTGAAAAGGGCATTTGTATGGGCATTCAGCTCTTTTACTACCCTTTGGCTAGATTACGAGTTTTGCGTTAGCCTTAAAAGCAGCGTTGAGGGGTCCCAACGCTGCTTTTTAACGCCCGCTGGTATTACGAGTCTGGCAAGTACAGGTGCACCATTGACTTTTTTTCCGCGACTCGAGCTTACCGTAAATCCCCTTACGTCAATTGCGTATCCTTTCTTTTCAATGGGATTTTCCTAACGCCGGTATTATGAGTCTGACAAAAAGTGAGCGGTAGACCCTCTCCTGTCAAGACTGGTACCGCATTTTAAAGTCAGTAGTTAAGAGTTTTACACTACAACGCCGTAGCATAAAACTCTTAACTAAAGTGCTAAAAAGTACACTAACACCCATAAACTACCTATTAACCCCTAAACCGAGCCCCCCCCCCACATCGCAAACACTAACTAAAATTGTTAACCCCTAATCTGCCGACCGGACATCGCCGCCACTTAAATAAATATATTAACCCCTAAATCGCCGCACTCCTGCCTCACAAACACTAGTTACATTTTATTAACCCCTAATCTGCCGTCCCTAACATCGCCGACACCTACCTACATTTATTAACCCCTAATCTGCCGCCCCCAACGTCGCTGCTACTATATTAAATGTATCAATCCCTAAACCTAAATCTAACCCTAACACCCCCTAACTTAAATATTATTTAAATAAAACAAAATAAAATTACTACAATTAAATAAATTATTCCTATTTAAAACTAAATACTTACCTATAAAATAAACCCTAAGATAGCTACAATATAACTAATAGTTACATTTGTATCTATCTTAGGGTTTATTTTTATTTTACAGGCAACTTTGTATTTATTTTAACTAGGTAGAATAGTTATTAAATAGTTATTAACTATTTAATAGCTACCTAGCTAAAATAAAGACACATTTACCTGTAAAATAAACCCTAACCTAAGTTACAATTACACCTAACACTACATTATAATTAAATTAATTACCTAAACTAACTACAATTAAATACAATTAAATTAAATAAACTAAATTACGGAAAAAAAACAACACTAAATTACAGAAAATAATAAAATAATTACAAGAAGTTTAAACTAATTACACCTAATCTAATCCCCCTAATAAAATAAAAAAGCCCCCCAAAGTAATCATCTTTTACCTGTAAAAAAATACCCCCCAACATTAAAACCCACCACCCACACACCTAACCCTACTCTAAAACCCACCCAATCCCCCCTTAATAAAACCTAACACTAAGCCCTTGAAGATCACCCTACCTTGAGACGTCTTCACCCAGCCGGGCCGAAGTCCTCCAAGAAGCCAGGCAGAAGAGCTCCTCCAGACGGCCAGAAGTCTTCATCCAGGCAGCATCTTCTATCTTCATCCATGCGGAGCGGAGCGGGTCTATCTTCAATCCAGCCGACGCGAAGCATCCTCTTCCAATGAAGTCCAACTGAAGAATGAAGGTTCCTTTAAATGAAGTCATCCAAGATGGCGTCCCTTCAATTCCGATTGTCTGATAGAATTCTATCAGCCAATTTGAATTAAGGTAGGAAAAATCCTATTGGCTGATGCAATCAGCCAATAGATTTGAGCTTGCATTCTATTGGCTGATTGGGACAACCAATAGAATGCGAGCTCAATCCTATTGGCTGATTGGATCAGCCAATAGGATTGAACTTCAATTCTATTGGCTGATTGCATTAGCCAATAGGATTTTTCCTACCTTAATTCCGATTGGCTGATAGAATTCTATCAGCCAATCGGAATTGAAGGGACGTGATCTTCAAGGGGTTAGTGTTAAGTTTTATTAAGGGGGGATTGGATGGGTTTTAGAGTAGGGTGGTTTGTGTGGGTGGTGGGTTTTAATGTTGGGGGTTTGTATTTTTTTTTACAGGTAAAAGAGCTGATTACTTTGGGGCAATGCCCCGCAAAAAGCCCTTTTAAGGGCTATTTGTAATTCAGTATAGGGTAGGGCTTTTTTTATTTTGGGGGGCTTTTTATTTTATTAGGGGGATAAGATTAGGTGTAATTAGTTTAAAATTCTTGTAATTATTTTATTTTTTGTAATTTAGTGGGGGGGGGGGGGGTTTGTACTTTAGTTTATTTAATTTAATTTAGTTAATTAATGTATTTATAGTGTAGTGTAACTTAGGTAAGGTTTAATTTTACAGGTACTTTTGTATTTATTTTAGCTAGGTAGTTTATTAAATAGTTAATAACTATTTAATAACTATTCTACCTAGTTAAAATAAATACAAAGTTGCCTGTAAAATAAAAATAAACCCTAAGCTGGATTCAATGTAACTATTAGTTATATAGTAGCTAGCTTAGGGTTTATTTTATAGGTAAGTATTTAGTTTTAAATAGGAATAATTTAGTTAATGATAGGAATATTTATTTAGATTTATTTTAAATTATATTTAAATTAGGGGGTTAGGGTTAGACTTAGGTTTAGGGGTTAATAACTTTATTATAGTGGCGGTGACGTTGGGGGCAGCAGATTAGCGGTTAATAAGTGTAGGTAGGTTGTGGCGACATTTGGTGGTGGCAGATTACGGGTTAATAAATATAATGTAGGTGTTGGCGATGTTGGGGACAGCAGATTAGGGGTTCATAAGTATAATGTAGGTGGCGGCGGTGTCCGGAGCGGCAGATTAGGGGGTCAATAATATAATGCAGGTGGCGACGATGTTGGGGTCGGCAGATTAGGGGTTAATAAGTGTAAGATTAGGGGTGTTTAGACTCGGGGTTCATGTTAGGGTGTTAGGTGTAGACATAAAAAGTATTTCCCTATAGGAATCAATGGGGCTGCGCTAAGAGCTGAACGCTGCTTTTTTGCAGGTGTTAGTTTTTTTTCCAGCCATCTCAGCCCCATTGTTTCCTATAGGGAAATCGTGCATGAGCACGTTTAGCCAGCTTACCGCTACCGTAAGCAGCGCTGGTATTGAGGTGAGATGTGGAGCTAAATTTTGCTCAACGCTCACTTTTCTGAGGCTAACGCCGGCTTGCAGAAAACTCGTAATACCAGCGCTGTCTTAAGTGAGCGGTGAGAAAAAAAGGAGCGTTAGCACCGCAAAAAACTCGTAATCTAGCCGCTTAAAAGGGCATTCAGTTCATTTACAAGCCCATTAAAACCCTAATAAAAAAAAAACCCACTATCCCCAAAATCGGTACTCAAAGTGGCTGAAGTCCGAAGATGGCTCCATCTTCATCCATTGTGGGACCGGCATCATCTATCTTCATCCCTGCGGAGGCGGAGTGGTCGGTGGACACTCAGAGGTGGAGGTCCAGGCAGAGGTTCATTGTCCAACGTGGAGGTCCTCTTCATGTGATCGTCCGACGCACACTGAGGATTCAATGCAAGGTACCCCTTTTATATTGGGGTACCGTTGCATTCCTACTGGCTGAAAAATTCAAATCAGTCAATAGGAATGAGAGCTGCTTAAATCCTATTGGCTGATTTGAACAGCCAACAGGATTTAAGCAGCTCTCATTCCTATTGTTCAAAACAGAAAATAGAATTTAAGCAGCTCTCATTCCTATTGGCTGATTTGAATTTTTCAGCCAATAGGAATGCAATGGTACCCCAATATAAAAGGGGTACCTTGTATTGAATCCTCAGTGTGCGGCAGACGATCGCATGAAGAGGACCTCCACGTCGGACCAATGGACCTCCGCCTGGACCTCCGCCTCCGCACATCCACCGACCACTCCGCCTCCGCAGGGATGACGAAGATAGAAGATGCCGGTCTCGCGATGGATGAAGATGCTTCGTCGCTGGGATGAAGATGGAGCCGCCTGGATGAAGATGCTTCGTCGCTGGAATGAAGATCTTTCGCCGGACTTCAGCAACTGTGAGTACCGATTTTGGGGTTAGTGTTATGTTTTTTTTTGGGGGGTGTTTTTTTTTTTAGATCAGATTTTTTATTTGAATGGGCCAAAAAAGAGCTGAATGCCCTTTTAAGGGCAGTAAAAGAGCTGAATGCCCTTTGAAGGGCAATGCCCATACAAATGCCCTTTTCGGGGCAATGGGTAGATTAGTTTTTTAATTTTTTTTTATTTTGTGGGTTTGGGGGGTGGAGGTTTGTAATGTTAGGGGGTGTTTGTTTTAATTTTTTGCAAAAGAGCTGTTAACTTTAGGGCAATGCCCTACAAGAGGCCCTTTAAAGGGCTATTGGTAGTTTATTATAGATTAGTTTTTTTTTATTTTGGGGTGTTTTTTTTTTTTTTTTTTTTAGACCGGGTATTAGAATAGGAATCATTTTTATTGTTTTGGAAAGATGTCATTATTTTTTTATAATGGCAATTTTTTTATTTTTTGTAATTGTAGTTTTAATTTTTTAGTAATCTTACGGCTAGATTTAGAGTTTTGTCGGTAACGACCCGCGTAGCTAACGCTGGCTTTTTTTCCCCCGCACCTTTTAAATACCGCTGGTATTTAGAGTTCACAGAAGGGCTGCGTTAGGCTCCAAAAAGGGAGCGTATAGCATAATTTACCGCCACTGCAACTCTCAATACCAGCGGTGCTTACGGACGCGGCCAGCTTAAAAAACGTGCTCGTGCACAATTCCCCCCTAGGAAACAATGGGGCAGTTTGAGCTGAAAAAACCTAACACCTGCAAAAAAGCAGCGTTCAGCTCCTAACGCAGCCCCATTGTTTCCTATGGGGAAACACTTCCTAAGTTTGCACCTAACACCCTAACATGTACCCCGAGTTTAAACACCCCTAACCTTACACTTATTAACCCCTAATCTGCCGCCCCCGCTATCGCTGAACCCTGCATATTTTTTTTAACCCCTAATCTGCCGCTCCGTACACCGCCGCAACCTACATTATCCCTATATACCCCTAATCTGCTGCCCCTAACACCGCCGACCCCTATATTATATTTATTAACCCCTAATCTGCCGCCCCCAACGTCGCCTCCACCTACCTACAATTATTAACCCCTAATCTGCCGACCGGAACACCCCCTTAAATTAAATATAATTTAAATCTAACGAAATAAATTAACTCTTATTAAATAAATTATTCCTATTTAAAGCTAAATACTTACCTGTAAAATAAACCCTAATATAGCTACAATATAAATTATAATTATATTGTAGCTATTTTAGGATTAATATTTATTTTACAGGCAACTTTGTATTTATTTTAACCAGGTACAATAGCTATTAAATAGTTAATAACTATTTAATAGCTACCTAGTTAAAATAATTACAAAATTACCTGTAAAATAAATCCTAACCTAAGTTACAATTAAACCTAACACTACACTATCAATAAATTAATTAAATAAAATACCTACAATTATCTACAATTAAACCTAATACTACACTATCAATAAATTAATTAAATACAATACCTACAAATAAATACAATTAAATAAACTAACTAAAGTACAAAAAATAAAAAAGAACTAAGTTACAAAAAATAAAAAAATATTTACAAACATTAGAAAAATATTAAAATTTTAAGCTAATTACACCTACTCTAAGCCCCCTAATAAAATAACAAAGCCCCCCAAAATAAAAAAAATGCCCTACCCTATTCTAAAATTAAAATAGAAAAGGCCTTTTGCGGGGCATGCCCCAAAGAATTCAGCTCTTTTGCCTGGAAAAAAAAACATACAATACCCCCCCCAACATTACAACCCACCACCCACATACCCCTAATCTAACCCAAACCCCCCTTAAATAAACCTAACACTAAGCCCCTGAAGATCTTCCTACCTTATCTTCACCACGCCGGGTATCACCGATCCGTCCAGGCTCCGATGTCTTGATCCAAGCCCAATCAGATTCAAGTTCAATCCGATTGGCTGATCCAATCAGCCAATCAGATTGAGCTTGCATTCTATTGGCTGTTCCGATCAGCCAATAGAATGCGAGCTCAATCTGATTGGCTGATTGGATCAGCCAATCGGATTGAACTTGAATCTGATTGGCTGATTCCATCAGCCAATCAGAATTTTCCTACCTTAATTCCGATTGGCTGATAGAATCCTATCAGCCAATCAGAATTCGAGGGACGCCATCTTGGATGACGTCCCTTAAAGGAACCTTCATTCTGTTTTAGGACGTCGGAAGAAGAGGATGGATCCGCGCCGGAGGTCTTGAAGATGGAGCCGCTCGTCATCGGATGGAAGAAGATAGAAGATGCCGCTTGGATGAAGATGTCTACCGGTCCGGATCTCCTCTTCTGCCCGGATAGGATGAAGACTTCTGCCCGATGATGAACTTCTTCAGCCGCCGCTTGGATCAAGACTTCAGCCGGAGGATGGACGTCTTCAGCCCCCGCTTGGGCTTGGATCAAGACATCGGAGCCTGGACGGATCGGTGATACCCAGCATGGTGAAGATAAGGTAGGAAGATCTTCAGGGGCTTAGTGTTAGGTTTATTTAAGGGGGGGTTGGGTTAGATTAGGGGTATGTGGGTGGTGGGTTGTAATGTTGGCGGGGGGGTATTGTATGTTTTTTTTTTACAGGCAAAAGAGCTGAATTCTTTGGGGCATGCCCCGCAAAGGGCCCTTTTCAGGGCTGGTAAGGTAAAAGATCTTTTCTATTTTAATTTTAGAATAGGGTAGGGCATTTTTTTATTTTGGGGGGCTTTGTTATTTTATTAGGGGGCTTAGAGTAGGTGTAATTAGCTTAAAATTGTTGTAATATTTTTCTAATGTTTGTAAATATTTTGTAATTTTTTGTAACTTAGTTTTTTTTTATTTTTTGTACTTATTTGTAGGTATTGTATTTAATTAATTTATTGATAGTGTAGTGTTAGGTTTAATTGTAGATAATTGTAGGTATTTTATTTAATTAATTTATTGATAGTGTAGTGTTAGGTTTAATTGTAATTTAGGTTAGGATTTATTTTACAGGTAATTTTGTAATTATTTTAACTAGGTAGCTATTAAATAGTTATGAACTATTTAATAGCTATTGTACCTGGTTAAAATAAATACAAAGTTGCCTGTAAAACACATATTAATCCTAAAATAGCTACAATATAATTATAATTTATATTGTAGCTATATTAGGATTTATTTTACAGGTAAGTATTTAGCTTTAAATAGGAATAATTTATTTAATAAGAGTTAATTTATTTCGTTAGATTTAAATTATATTTAACTTAGGGGGGTGTTAGGGTTAGACTTAGCTTTAGGGGTTAATACATTTATTAGAGTAGCGGTGAGGTCCGGTCGGCAGATTAGGGGTTAATAATTGTAGGTAGGTAGAGGCGACGTTGGGGGCGGCAGATTAGGGGTTAATAAATATAATATAGGGGTCGGCGGTGTTAGGGCAGCAGATTAGGGGTACATAGGGATAATGTAGGTGGCGGCGGTGTGCGGTCGGCAGATTAGGGGTTAAAAAAATTTAATAGAGTGGCGGCGATGTGGGGGGACCTCGGTTTAGGGGTACATAGGTAGTTTATGGGTGTTAGTGTACTTTAGAGCACAGTAGTTAAGAGCTTTATGAACCGGCGTTAGCCCAGAAAGCTCTTAACTCCTGGCTTTTCTCTGCGGCTGGAGTTTTGTCGTTAGATTTCTAACGCTCACTTCAGCCACGACTCTAAATACTAGCGTTAGAAAGATCCCATTGAAAAGATAGGATACGCAAATGGCATAGGGGGATCTGTGGTATGGAAAAGTCGTGGCTGCAAAGTGAGCATTAGACCCTTTCCTGACTGACTCTAAATACCAGCGGTAGCCCAAAACCAGCGTTAGGAGCCTCTAACGCTGATTTTGATGGCTAACGCCAAACTCTAAATCTAGGCGTTAGTTGTTTTTTTTAATTAATGTTAGGTTTTATTAGTTTAAGCTTAGGTTTTATTTTTTTTTCACAGGTAAGTTTGTATTTATTTTTAAATAGGTAGTTAGTTAAAAATTGTAACTTTACTTTAGGTGTAAGTTAGGGGGTGTTAAGATTAGGGGTTAATATAGTTTAAATTAGGTAGTTGCCATGTACAGCGGTTTAGGGGTTAATAGTGATATTTATTGTTTTAATTAGTGTTGGCGTTGTATGGGAACTGCGGTTTAGGGGTTAAAAGGTTTAGTTAGTGTCGGTGATGTTTGGGAAAGGCGGTTTAGAGGTTAATAGCTTTATTTAATGTTTAGTTAGTGTCGGCGTTGGCGATGTTTGGGAACTGCGGTTTAGAGGTTAATAGCTTTATTAAATGTTTTAGTAAGTGTCAGCGATGTCGGGGAGCTGCCGTTTAGATTAGAACAATTAAAAATTCCGAATATGAATAAAGAATGGATCCGAAAATTTAGAAACTGATTTATTCATTTTCGGAATTTTAGTTATGAAGGCCCATTTATCAAGATGCGGGTGGAGCTTGAGGGCCCGTGTTTCTGGCGAGTCTTCAGACTCGCCAGAAACAGCAGTTATGAAGCAGCGGTCGAAAGATTGGATCAGCCAATAGGATTTTTTCAAGCTTAATTCTGATTGGCTGATAGAATTCTATCAGTCAATCGGAATCTAAGGGACGCCATCTTGGATGACATCATTTAAAGGAACCTTCATTCGTCGTTAGTCCGTCGGAAGAAGAGGATGCTCCACGCCAGATAACTTGAAGATGGACTCACTCTGCGCCGGATGGATGAAGATAAAAGATGCCGTCCGGATGAAGACTTCTGCCCGTCTGGAGGACCACTTCTGCCGGCTTCGTTGAGGACATCTTGCCGCTTGGATGAAGACTTCTCACGGTAAGTGAATCTTCAGGGGTTAGTGTTAGGATTTTTTAAGGGTGTAATGGGTGGGTTTATTTTTAGGTTAGGACTTTGGGCAGCAATAGAGCTAAATGCCCTTTTAAGGGCAATGGGGAGCTTAGTTTTTTTTAGTTAGGGTTTTATTTGGGGTTTGGTTGTGTGGGTGGTGGGTTTTACTGTTGGGAGGGTTGTGTGTATTTTCTTTTTCAGGTAAAAGAGCTGATTTCTTTGGGGCAATGCCCCGCAAAAGGTCCTTTCAAGGGCTATTGATAGTTTAGTTTAGGCTTGGGTTTTTTTTTATTTTGGGTGGGCTTTTTTTATTTTGATAGGGCTTTTAGATTAGGTGTAATTAGTTTAAAGATCTTGTAATTTGTTTTTTATTTTCTGTAATTTAGTGGTTTTTTTTTGTAATTTAGCTAATTTTATTTAATTTATTTAATTGTATTTAATTTAGGTAATTTATTTGTAACGGTATATCGAGGGTTAATACCAGATGAAAGATGCCCTTAATATGGGAATAGCAACACACAAACCCAGTTAATACACCGAACGGCCAAAGAATAATTCAAAGTAGCACTTCCCCCCAAACACGAGACCAAGCTCCGTCTTGAGGGTAAAACAGTGAACAGCCAGAGCTGTGGGTTTATTGTTCTTATATACACATTCTTACACATTAGTACCACCCACAGGGTTTTGTAAAACAACCAATAAACACATACAATACTCTCAGACACTCCCACACAAAATCATCCCCTCTGCTTGTAATACAATTACCTTACACAATGGGTTACAAAATCCTCCCCTCTGCCTGTGATACAATTACCTTACCCAATGGGTTACAAAATCCTCCCCTCTGCCTGTGATACAATTACCTTACACAGTGGTTGATACAATTACCTTACACAATGGGTTAATGTAATTATAACCCCTAATCTCCCGCCGCACCGTTGCCGCTACTATAATAAAGTTATTAACCCCTAAACCTAAGTCTAACCCTAACCCTAACACCCCCCTAGCATAAATATAATTTAAATGAAACTAAATAATATTCCTAAAATTAACTAAATTATTCCTATTTAAAACTAAATACCTATAAAATAAACCCTAATATAGCTACAATATAACTAATAGTTACATTGTAGCTATTTTAGGATTAATATTTATTTTACAGGCAACTTTGTATTTATTTTAACCAGGTACAATAGCTATTAAATAGTTAATAACTATTTAATAGCTACCTAGTTAAAATAACTACAAAATTACCTGTAAAATAAATCCTAACCTAAGTTACAATTAAACCTAACACTACACTATCAATAAATAAATTAACTACAAGTACCTACAATTAAATACAATAAAATAAACTATTCTATAATACAAAAAACAAACAAACACTAAATTACAAAAGATAAAAAAGAATTACAAGCAGTTTAAACTAATTACACCTAATCTAAGCCCCCTAATAAAATAAAAAATCCCCCAAAAATAAAAAAAATTGCTACCCTATACTAAAATACAAAAGTAATCAGCTCTTTTAACATCCCTTAAAAGGGCTTTTTGCGGGACCTTGCCCCAAAGTAATCAGCTCTTTTGCATGAAAATAAAAATACAATACCCCCCCAACATTACAACCCACCACCCACATACCCCTACTCTAACCCACCCAAACCCCCCTTAAAAAACCTATCGCTAACCCCCTGAAGATCTCCCTACCTTGAGTCGTCTTCACTCAGCCGAGCCGAATTCTTCATCCAAGGTGCGCAGAGGAGGTCCTTGATCCGGTAGAAGTCTTCATCCAAGCGGGGCAAGAAGAGGCCCTCCATCGGAACAGCCAATAGAATGCGAGTTCAATACGATTGGCTGATTGGATCAGCCAATCGGATTGAACTTTAATCTGATTGGCTGATTGCATCAGTCAATCAGATTTTTTCTACCTTAATTCCAATTGGCTGATAGAATTCTATCAGCCAATCGGAATTGAAGGGACGCCATCTTGGATGACGTCCCTTAAAGTAACCTTCATTCGTCGTTAGTCCGTCAGTAGAAGAGGATGGCTCCGCGTCGGCTCCTTTGAAGATGACTCCGCTCCGCTCCGGATGGATGAAGATTGAAGACGCCGCCTGGATGAAGACTTCTACCGGATAGATGACCTCTTCTTGCCCCGCTTAGATGAAGACTTCTACCGGATGATGGTCCTCCTCTGCGCACCTTGGATGAAGAATTCGGCTCGGCTGAGTGAAGACGACTCAAGGTAGGGAGATCTTCAGGGGGTTAGCGATAGGTTTTTTAAGGGGGATTTGGGTGGGTTAGAGCATGGGCCGCCAACCTTTCGGACCTCAGGGACCACTAAACTCACAATTTTAAATCCCGTGGACCACTAACATGATTTTTTTTTTTAAAAGGTACAAACCTGTATAGTATATATATATATATATATATATATACACACATACACACACACACATACTGTAAATAACTAGAATAACCATAGCTAAGTTTACATTATGTATATATTTACACATTTTTAAGAATTATTTTTTGGAATTAACTAACTTAATAACAGAACTGAGAGAATACTTCCAAATGACAGATGAAGGGTGAGTGCCAACTTTTGAGCTGGAAACAGAGGCAGAAAGTGAAAAAAAAGAATTATATTTAAAAGGACCACAAGACTTCCAAGTCACCTCCCCAGTTAGGAATTATTCAAAGCTACTTATGATCATGGTCAGACATTGGAGTCATAAATTAAGTTTATATCAGAAAGCTCTTAATATGGATGTGAGCTAACCACGACTGATGTTACTGGCAATTACAATAATACTGGTGGGATATGGCAGATCTGCTGGATGGTAATTACTGGAATTCAGGTGTAATGGCTTTATGTGCTGGAAAATTATTAGAATGAAAAATAATTAATATTTAATTTAAAAAAAGAAGATGGAGGGGAGGAAGACAAACAGTGATGTAAGTCCATATGAAGGAATTAGGAAAACTACTACAAAGAGTCAGGTAAAAGGGAAGAAAATAAATTAAATATGAGAAAAAACATTTTTAAGATTTTCTTTATTTATATACTTTAACTCCACTCCTTTTTTAAGCCAAGACTATACTAACCTTTGCTGGCTTTAGAATGGAATCATCTTCCTCGGAACAGCGTGCCAAGTGGGAGGAGTTAAAAATACAATCTAGCTACACAAGTTGTGCAGAACTACGCAATGTGCGTAGGGAAATTTTAATTTAACTCCTCCATCAGTTTTCACTGATGTCCAGCCAGGCACTGAAGGGAGTTGCGGCACAACATGGGTGACACCATCAGAGGAGATTAATTCTTTCTTGATGGTGTCAAGGACCACCAACATCTTCTCAGGGACCACCAGTGGTCCATGGACCACTGGTTGGTGACCGCTGGGTTAGAGTAGGGGTATGTGGGTGGTTGGTTGTAATGTTGGGGGGGTATTTTATTTTTATTTTCATGCAAAAGAGCTGATTACTTTGGGGCAAGGCCCCGCAAAAAGCCCTTTTAAGCGCTGGTAAAAGAGCTGATTACTTTTGTATTTTTGAATAGGGTAGGGAATTTTTTATTTTGGGGGGCTTTTTTATTTTATTAGGGGGCTTAGATTAGGTGTAATTAGTTTAAACTGCTTGTAATTCTTTTTTATTTTTTGTAATTTAGTGGGGGGTTTTTTGTATTATAGAATAGTTTATTTTATTGTATTTTATTTTATGTAATTGTAGTTAATTTATTTAATTAATGTAATGATAGTGTAGTGTTAGGTTTAATTGTAGGTAATTGTATGTAATTTATTTAATTAATTTATTGATAGTGTTGTGTTAGGTTTAATTGTAACTTAGGTTAGGATTTATTTTACATGTAATTTTGTAGTTATTTTAACTAGGTAGCTATGAAATAGTTATTAACTAATTAATAGCTATTGTACCTAGTTAAAATAAATACAAAGTTGCCTGTAAAATAAATATAAATCCTAAAATAGCTACAATGTAACTATTAGTTATATTGTAGCTATATTAGGGTTTATTTTATAGGTAAGTATTTAGTTTTAAATAGGAATAATTTAGTTAATTTTAGGAATATTATTTTGTTGTTTAAATTATATTTATGTTAGGGGGGTGTTAGGGTTAGAGTTAGGTTTAGGGGTTAATAACTTTATTATAGTAGCGGCGATGGTGCGGGCGGGAGATTAGGGGTTAATAATTGTAGGTAGGTGGCGGCAATGTTAGGGAGGGCAGATTAGGGGTTAATACTATTTATTATAGTGTTTGCGAGGCGAGAGTGCGTTAGGGGTTAATACATTTATTATAGTGGCGGCGAGGTCCGGTCGGCAGATTAGGGGTTAATAAGTGTAGTTAGGTAGCGGCGACGTTAGGGGCAGCAGATTAGGGGTTCATAGGGATAATGTAGGTTGCGGCGGTGTCCGGTCGTCAGATTAGGGGTTAAAAAATTTTATTACAGTGGCGACGATGTGGGGGGGCCTCGGTTTAGGGGTACATAGGTAGTTTATGGGTGTTAGTGTACTTTAGAGCACAGTAGTTAAGAGCTTTATATTCACACGTTAGCCCATAAAGCTCTTAACTACTGACTTTTTTTTGCGGTTGGAGTCTTGTCGGTAGAGGCTCTACCGCTCACTTCTCCCAAGACTCCAAATACCGGCATTAGGCAGATCCCATTGAAAAGATAGGATACGCAATTGGCGTAAGGGGATCTGCGGTAGCCTGGAATCACGGTAGGGAAGTGAGCTGTAGACCTGTACCTGCCTGACTCTAAATACCAGCGGGCGGCCAAAAGCAGCGTTAGGAGCCCTTAACGCTGCTTTTGACGGCTAACGCAGAGCTCTAAATCTAGGTGATAGTTACCTTTGTGACCAAATGAAGCATGACTTTTCTGCCCAAAACCAGTTCCACAGAGTCTTCTATCCTGGAGATAATTGGGAAGTAATCCAATTACCTCCAAGGACAGAGGCAAAACTCCATTGAACACATGGTAGCAAAAGACAATAAAATACATAAAAATATATAACTGTGCAGCTATTGCATAAAACAGGTACATTCAACATATCCCTAGATAGCTTAGATCTGAACGCACATTATTACTGAAGGGCGCTCAGATCACATACATACAGTTCAATTGCCATGGAGCCAAGTCTTTCACATAGTCTTTCGTTATACGAATGGGCTCCATGGCATAGCTATCTGGGGTATCACTGTTCAAATAGGGCAAGCACCGAACGACCTGGCCTTCGTTTCCCTGCAGGGGAAAATCAAGCGTTTCTTCATGGGGCCATAGTCTGAAGGAAGCAGGCGGGCAACCAGGCTCCTCCAATGCACAGTGGCGAGATTGGTCTTGTCACATTATTTAATTGTAGGGTTAGGTTAGGTGTTAGTGTTACTTAGGTTAGGTTTTATTTTACAGGTAAATTTGTATTTATTTTAGCTGGGTAGTTATTAAATAGTTAATAACTATTTAGTAACTATTCTACCTAGTTAAAATAAATACAAACTTGCCTGTAAAATAAAAATAAAACCTTAGCTGGATTCAATGTAACTATTAGTTATATTGTAGCTAGCTTAGGTTTTATTTTATAGGTAAGTATTTAGTTTGAAATAGGAATAATTTAGGTGATAATAGTAGGTTTTATTTAGATTTTTTTAAATTATATTTAAGTTAGGGGGTGTTAGGGTTAGGGTTATATTTAGGGGTGAATAAATTTAATATAGTGGCGGGGACGTTGGGGCGGCAGATTAGGGGTTAATAAATGTAGGTAGGTGGCGGCGATGTTAGGGACAGCAGATTAGGGGTTAATAATATTTAACTAATGTTTGCAAGGCGGGAGTGCAGTGGATAAGGGGTTAATATGTTTATTATAGTGGTGGCAATGTCCGGAGCGGCAGATTAGGGGTTAATAAGTATATAATGTAGGTGTCGGGGATGTCGGGGGTGGCAGATTAGGGTTTAATAAGTGTAAGATTAGGGGTGTTTAGACTCGGGGTTTATGTTAGGGTGTTAGGTGTAAACATAACTTTTATTTCCCCATAGGAATCAATGGGGCTGCGTTACTGAGTTTTACGCTGCTTTTTTTGCAGGTGTTAGGCTTTTTCTCAGCCGGCTCTCCCCATTGATGTCTATGGGGAAATCGTGCATGAGCACGTACAACCAGCCCACCGCTGACTTAATCAGCGCTGGTATTGGAGTGCAGTGTGGAGCGCAATTTTGCTCTACGCTCACTTCTTGTCTTTTAATGCCGGGTTTGTAAAAACCCGTAATACCAGCGCTGCAGTTATGTGAGCGGTGACAATAAAGTGCACGTTAGCAACGCACCCCTCTTACCGCAAAACTCGTAATCTGGCTGTTTGCCTCCTCTGAAGGTGGTGAAGTAAGTTTGTGCTTGATTTCTATGATAAGCGCTTCTAAGCATTTTGAAGCACAATTCCTCTCAGAGTACAGTGTTTGTCAGAGGGATGTGAAGAGAGTATCGCCTATTGATTTTTATGGTTTCACTCATGGGAAATATTTCCAAGGGTTCTCTGTTATCTTTCGTAGGGATTCATTTCCTGCGTCTTTATTGACTTTAAGTTGTTTGGCGCGAAGTCGTGCTTGTTATGATGTGAGTTGCATCATTTGTGGATGGTTATATTACCCCACTTCCTTTATGCTCCCTACTCTCTTTATATTCGAGAGGACTATGCTATTTGATTTTCTGCTTATTTAGCATATGCATGTTTTCCCATTCCTGAAACTGCTATATGAGGAAATTGGATATTTTGTTTAAATGTTATTTTTTCTTTTACATTTTGCAAGATGTCTCAGTCTGATCCTGTCTCGGAAGCTACTGTAGGAACCATGCTGCCTGAACACAGTTCTACCAAAGCTAAGTGTATCTTTTGTAAGCAAGCTGAGATTTTATCTCTGTCTATATTATGTAACAGTTGTCATGATAAGCTTTTGCATGCCGATAATGTTTCTATTAGCACTAGTACAGCGTCTGTTGTTCCCTCAACATCTAATATACATGATGTCCCTGTTGATATGAAAAATTATATTGCTGATGCAATACAGAAGGCTATATCTGCTATTCCGCCTTCTAATAAACGTAAAAGGTCTTTTAAAACTTCTCATAAAACTGATGAAATTTGTAATCACCGACAACATACTGAAATATCCTCCTCTGAAGAGGAGCTCTCTGGTTCAGAATATACTACTTCAGATTTTGACATTGCTAAATCTTCTTATCTTTTTAAGATTGAATATATTCGGTCTTTGTTGAAAGAAGTATTCGTTACTTTGGGTATTGAGGAGTCTGGTCCTCTTGATAACAAAACCAGTAAATGTTTAAATTCTGTTTTTAAACCTCCTGTGATTACTCAAGTTTTTCCTGTCCAAGATGCGGTTTCTGATGTGATTGCTAAGTAATGGTCTAAACCTGGTGCTTCTTTTAATCCTTCTTCTAGGTTATAAGTTATATCCTTTACCAGTGGCTAATTTGGAGTTTTGGGGAAAAGTCCCTAAGGTTGATGGGGCTATTTCAACTCTTGCAAGATATACTACTATTCCTATGAAAGATAGTATTTCTTTTAAGGATCCTTTAGATAGGAAGATTTAATCTTATCTGAGGAAAGCTTATTTACATTCTGGTTATATTCTCAGGCCTGCCATTTCTATGGCTGATGTTGCGGCTGCATACATTTTTTTTTTTGGTTGGATAGCTTAGCACAACAGGAAGCAGATCCTGATTTGTCTAGCATTGTTCATTTGCTTAAACATGCTAATCATTTTATCTGTGATGCTATTTTTTGATATCATCAAGATTGATGTTAAATCTATGTCTTTAGCTATTTTAGCTAGAAGAGCTTTATGGCTTAAACCATGTAATGCTGACATTGTATCTAAATCTAGATTACTATCTCTATCTTTCCAGGGTAATAAATTATTTGATTCTCAGTTGGATTCTATTATTTCCACTATCACTGGGGGGAAGGGTGTTTTTTTGCCCCAAGATAAAAAATCTAAGGGTAAATCTAAAGCTTCTAATCGTTTTCATTCAATTCGTCAGAATAGAGAACAGAAAACCACTCCTTGCCCTAAGGACTCTGGTTCCCCAAGACTGCATGAAGGTGCAGCCCTCAATCTAGTTCAACCGGTGGGGGGCATATTGAAATTAATTCAAAACATTTGGGCAGATTCTGCTAAGAATTAGTGGATTCAGAACATTGTCTCTCAAGGGTATCGAATCGGTTTCAGAATAAGACCTCCTTGAGAAGATTCCAGATCACTATCGGTTTCTGAGATTCTTTTTTCTAGACAAGCATTACCAATTTGTCGCTCTTCCATTTGGCCTGGCGACAGCTCCAAGAATCTTTTCAAAGGTTCTTGGTGCCCTTCTATCTGTATTCAGAGAGCAGGGTATTGCAGTGTTTCCTTATTTGGACGATATCTTGGTACTGGCTCAATCTTCTCATTTAGCAGAATCTCACACAAATCAACTAGTGTTGTTTCTTCAAAGACATGGTTGGAGGATCAATTTACCAAAGAGTTTCTTGATTCCTCAGACAAGGGTCACCATTTTAGGTTTCCAGATAGATTCAGTGTCCATGACTCTGTCTTTAACAGACAAGAGATGAATGAAATTGGTTTCAGCCTGTCGAAACCTTCAGTCTCGATCTTTCCCTTCAGTGGCTATGTGCATGGAAGTTTTAGGTCTCATGACTGCAGCATCGGACGCGATCCCCTTTGCTCGTTTTCATATGAAACCTCTGCAGCTTTGCATGCTGAATCAATGGTGCAGGGATTATACTCGGATATCACATTTGATATTATTAAATCCCAGCATTCTACTCTCTCTGACTTGGTGGTTAGACCATCATTGTATTGTTTAAGGGGCCTCTTTTGTTCATCCTTCCTGGACTGTAGTCTCAACAGATGCAAGTCTTTCAGGTTGGGGAGCTGTCTGGGGGTCTCTGACAGCACAAGGGGTTTGGAATCCTCAAGAGGCGAGGTTACCAATCAATATCTTAGAACTCCGTGCTATTTACAGGGCTCTTCAGGCTTGGCCTCTATTAAAAAGAGAAGTTTTCATTTTTCAGACAGACAATATCACAACTGTGGCATGTGTCAATCATTAGGGAGGGACTTGCAGTCCTTTAGCAATGAAAGAAGTATCACGGATACTTTCTTGTGCGGAATCCAACTCTTGTCTATTTTCTGTGATTCATATCCCAGGTGTAGACAATTGTGGAGCGGATTATCTCAGCCGTCAGACTTTACATCTGGGTGAGTGGTCTCTCCATCCTGATGTGTTTTTTCAGATTGTACAGATGTGGGGTCTTCCAGAAATAGATCTGATAGCTTTCCATCTAAACAAGAAACTTCCCAGATACCTTTCCAGGTCCAGGGATCCTCAGGCGGAGATGGTGGATGTGTTAGCAGTTCCTTGGTCTTACCAACTTAAAATATTTTTCCGCCTCTAGTAATTCTTCCAAGGGTGATCTCCAAGATCCTAATGGAACAATTGCATGTGTTTCTGATAGCACCAGCATGGCCTCACAGGTTTTGGTATGCAGATCTTGTCCGGATGTTCAGTTGTCAACCTAGGCCACTTCCTTTAAGGCCAGACCTTCTATCTCAAGGGCCGTTTTTCCATCAGGATATCAAATCGCTAAATTTGAAGGTATGGAAATTGAATGCTTAGTGCTTAGTCATAGAGGTTTCTCTGACTTAGTGATTAATACTATGCTACAGGTTCGTAAGTCTGTTTCAAGAAAGATTTATTATCGAGTTTGGAAGACTTATATTTCATGGTGCTCTTCTCATAGATTCTCTTGGCATTCGGACAGATAGCTCAGCATGCTAAGGCACTGTGGCTGAGCTCTGTAGCAACCCAAGTGTTGCAGGTTCGAGGTCCACTCATCATTCCAAGGTCTATAAAATGAGCAGCGCCTTGAGACCCTTACGGGTGATTAGCCGCGCTTTATAAGTACCCAATACAATACAATTTTAGAATTCCTAGAATTTTACAGTTTCTTCAGGACGGTTTGGATAAAGGTTTGTCTGCAAGTACTTTGAAGGGACAAATCTCTGCTCTTTCTGTTTTATTTCATAGAAAGATTGCTAAACTTCCTGATATTCACTGTTTTGTTAAGGCTTTGGTCCGTATCAAGCCTGTTATTAAAAAAAATTCTCCTCCTTGGAGTCTTAATTTGGTTTTGAAGGTTTTGCAGGCTCCTCCTTTTGAGCCTATGCATTCTTTGGATATTAAACTGCTTTCTTGGAAAGTATTGTTCATTTTGGCTATCTCTTCTGCTAGAAGAGTTTCTGAATTGTCTGCTCTCTCTTGTGAGTCTCCTTTTCTGATTTTCCATCAGGATAAAGCTGTTTTGCGGACTTTGTTTAAATTTCTTCCTAAGGTTGTGAATTCTAACAATATTAGTAGGGAAATTGTTGTTCCTTCCTTGTGCCCGAATCTTAAGAATTCTCTTGAGAAGTCATTACACTCTTTGGATGGGGTAAGAGCTTTGAAATACTATGTTGAGGCTACTAAAGATTTCAGGAAGACTTCTAGTCTATTTGTTGTCTTTTCTGGTTCTAGGAAAGGTCAGAAGGCTTCTGACATTTCTTTGGCATCTTGGTTAAAGCTTTTGATTCACAAGGCTTACTTGGTGGCGGGGCAGTCTCTGCCTCAGAGGATCACAGCTCATTCTACTAAATCAGTTGCCACTTCTTGGGCTTTTAAGAATGAAGCTTCAGTTGATCAGTTTTGCAAAGCAGCAACATGGTCTTCTTTGCATACATTTACTAAATTGTACCATTTTGATGTATTTGCTTCTTCTGGAGCAGTCTTTGGTAGAAATGTTCTTCAGGCATCTGTCTCAGTTTGATTCTTCTGTTTATAAAAATAACTTATTTTTTGGATTTAACTTCTCAGCGAAATAGCTGTTTTTATTTTATCCCTCCCTCTCTAGTGACTCTTCTGTGGACTTCCACATCTTGGGTATTTTATCCCATACATCACTAGCTCATTGACTCTTGCCATTTACATGAAAGAAAACATAATTTATGTAAGAACTTACCTGATAAAATCATTTCTTTCATAATGGCAAGAGTCCATGAGGCCCACCTTTTTTTGGTGGTTATATTTTTTTGTATAAAAGCACAATATTATTTTCCAGTTCCTCTTTTTGTATGCTTTTCTACTCCTTATTTTATCACCCCACTACTTGGCTATATGTTAAACTGCAGTGTGTGGGTGTGGTGGGGGGTGTATTTATAGCCATTTTGAGGTTTGGGAAACTTTGCCCCCTTCTGGTAGGAATGTATATCCCATACGTCACTAGCTCATGGACTCTTGCCAATATGAAAGAAGTGGATTTATCAGGTAAGATTGTACATAAATTATGCTTTTCCTGTACGTGAAGAACATTGGAATGGGAAATATTAATAACTCCTGTCAGGTTAGTCCGCAAGCAATACGTTTTTCTCCTGTGCTCCGGAGAATAAGTTAGCGCGGTATCCGAACTCCTGAAGTTAGCATCTGCTTTCACTCATGCTAAAAAGTTTTACTTTTAAAGGAGACTAAATGCAATTTTTTTTCTTTAATGATTCAGACAGAGCAGCAATTTTAAGCAACTTTCTAATTTACTCCGATTATCAAATTTTCTTCATTCTCTTGCTATCTTTATTTTAAAAGCAAGAATGTGATGCATAGGAGCCGGCCCATTTTTGGTTGAGAACCTGGGTTATGCTTGCTTATTGGTGGCTAAATGTCAGCCTCCAATAAGCAAGCACTATCAATTGTGCTGAACCGAAAATGGGCTGGCTGCTAAGATTTACATTCATGATTTTCAAATAAAGATAGCAAGAGAACAAAGAAAAACTGATAATAAGAGTAAATTAGAACGTTTGGTTCAGTGTCCAATTAACTTGTAATACGCACGCTAACCCTCGCACCACTTGTAATCGGTTACTAACCACAAGGAGCACAAGCAACACATGGCAGATAACACTGACTTCTCCTATGTGGGACTAACACATTCTGCTTCCCAGAACCCCCAGTAGGAGCCATACTTTCAAAAACACTGAGCTGTAGGTGTTCACTTCTTCCACCTTGCCCAGAGCAAGTGTAACGGCCGGCATCAGATAACGCGACTCTGTTAATCTTCATGGTCATGTTGTCAGGAGGGGACAGGAGTTTGTAATGTTCATTGTATAATGGGCCTAAAAGAGAAGGGAGCATCATTATAATGAGCTTCTAACTGTACAGAATAAAACACAAAAATAAAATGAAAGTCTTGAAAGTTTTAGTTTCCAATAAACCCACTAGTCACTGTGTGTGTGTACAGCTGGGTATATTCCCTGTGAGTATTGATGATGCCCTGCGGTCACTGTGTGTGTGTACAGCTGGGTATATTCCCTGTGAGTATTGGTGATGCCCTGTGGTCACTGTGTGTGTGTACAGCTGGGTATATTCCCTGTGAGTATTGGTGATGCCCTGTGGTCACTGTGTGTGTGTACAGCTGGGTATATTCCCTGTACGTATTGGTGATGCCCTGCGGTCACTGTGTGTGTGTACAGCTGGGTATATTCCCTGTACGTATTGGTGATGCCCTGCGGTCACTGTGTGTGTGTACAGCTGGGTATATTCCCTGTACGTATTGGTGATGCCCTGCGGTCACTGTGTGTGTGTACAGCTGGGTATATTCCCTGTACGTATTGGTGATGCCCTGCGGTCACTGTGTGTGTGTACAGCTGGGTATATTCCCTGTACGTATTGGTGATGCCCTGTAGTCACTGTGTGTGTACAGCTGGGTATATTCCCTGTACGTATTGGTGATGCTCTGTGGTCACTGTGTGTGTGTACAGCTGGGTATATTCCCTGTGAGTATTGGTGATGCCCTGTGGTTACTGTGTGTGTATACAGCTGGGTATATTCCCTGTGAGTATTGGTGATGCCCTGTGGTTACTGTGTGTGTACAGCTCGGTATATTCCCTGTGGGTATCGGTGATGCCCTGTGGTCACTGTGTGTGTGTACAGCTGGGTATATTCCCTGTACGTATTGGTGATGCCCTGCGGTCACTGTGTGTGTGTACAGCTGGGTATATTCCCTGTAAGCATTGGTGATGCCCTGTGGTCACTGTGTGTGTGTACACCTGGGTATATTCCCTGTGAGTATTGGTGATGCCCTGTGGTTACTGTGTGTGTACAGCTCGGTATATTCCCTGTGGGTATCGGTGATGCCCTGTGGTCACTGTGTGTGTGTACAGCTGGGTATATTCCCTGTACGTATTGGTGATGCCCTGCGGTCACTGTGTGTGTGTACAGCTGGGTATATTCCCTGTAAGTATTGGTGATGCCCTGTAGTCACTGTGTGTGTGTACAGCTGGGTATATTCCCTGTACGTATTGGTGATGCCCTGTGGTCACTGTGTGTGTGTACAGCTGGGTATATTCCCTGTAAGTATTGGTGATGCCCTGTAGTCACTGTGTGTGTGTACAGCTGGGTATATTCCCTGTACGTATTGGTGATGCCCTGTAGTCACTGTGTGTGTGTACAGCTGGGTATATTCCCTGTGAGTATTGGTGATGCCCTGTGGTTACTGTGTGTGTACAGCTGGGTATATTCCCTGTGAGTATTGGTGATGTCCTGTGGTCACTGTGTGTGTGTACAGCTGGGTATATTCCCTGTACGTATTGGTGATGTCCTGTGGTCACTGTGTGTGTGTGTAAGGCTGGGTATATTCCCTGTACGTATTGGTTATTCCCTGCGGTCACTGTGTGTGTGTACAGCTGGGTATATTCCCTGTGAGTATTGGTGATGCCCTGTAGTCACTGTGTGTGTACAGCTGGGTATATTCCCTGTAAGTATTGGTGATGCCCTGTGGTCACTGTGTGTGTGTACAGCTGGGTATATTCCCTGTACGTATTGGTGATGCCCTGTGGTCACTGTGTGTGTGTGTACAGCTGGGTATATTCCCTGTAAGTATTGGTGATGCCCTGAAGTCACTGTGTGTGTGTACAGCTGGGTATATTCCCTGTGAGTATTGGTGATGCCCTGTGGTTACTGTGTGTGTACAGCTGGGTATATTCCCTGTGGGTATCGGTGATGCCCTGCGGTCACTGTGTGTGTGTACAGCTGGGTATATTCCCTGTGAGTATCGGTGATGCCCTGTGGTCACTGTGTGTGTACAGCTGGGTATATTCCCTGTGAGTATTGGTGATGCCCTGCGGTCACTGTGTGTGTGTACAGCTGGGTATATTCCCTGTAAGTATTGGTGATGCCCTGCGGTCACTGTGTTTGTGTATAGCTGGGTATATTCCCTGTGGGTATCGGTGATGCCCTGCGGTCACTGTGTGTGTGTACAGCTGGGTATATTCCCTGTACGTATTGGTGATGCCCTGCGGTCACTGTGTGTGTATACAGCTGGGTATATTCCCTGTAAGTATTGGTGATGCCCTGTAGTCACTGTGTGTGTACAGCTGGGTATATTCCCTGTAAGTATTGGTGATGCCCTGTGGTCACTGTGTGTGTACAGCTGGGTATATTCCCTGTGAGTATTGGTGATGCCCTGTGGTCACTGTGTGTGTGTACAGCTGGGTATATTCCCTGTGAGTATTGGTGATGCCCTGTGGTCACTGTGTGTGTACAGCTGGGTATATTCCCTGTGAGTATTGGTGATGCCCTGTGGTCACTGTGTGTGTGTACAGCTGGGTATATTCCCTGTACGTATTGGTGATGCCCTGTGGTCACTGTGTGTGTGTACAGCTGGGTATATTCCCTGTGGGTATTGGTGATGCCCTGTGGTCACTGTGTGTGTATACAGCTGGGTATATTCCCTGTGGGTATTGGTGATGCCCTGTGGTCACTGTGTGTATATACAGCTGGGTATATTCCCTGTGAGTATTGGTGATGCCCTGTGGTTACTGTGTGTGTACAGCTCGGTATATTCCCTGTGGGTATCGGTGATGCCCTGCGGTCACTGTGTGTGTGTACAGCTGGGTATATTACCTGTAAGTATTGGTGATGCCCTGTGGTCACTGTGTGTGTACAGCTGGGTATATTCCCTGTGAGTATTGGTGATGCCCTGTGGTCACTGTGTGTGTGTACAGCTGGGTATATTCCCTGTGAGTATTGGTGATGCCCTGTGGTTACTGTGTGTGTACAGCTCGGTATATTCCCTGTGGGTATCGGTGATGCCCTGCGGTCACTGTGTGTGTGTACAGCTGGGTATATTCCCTGTACGTATTGGTTATGCCCTGTAGTCACTGTGTGTGTGTACAGCTGGGTATATTCCCTGTACGTATTGGTGATGTCCTGTGGTCACTGTGTGTGTGTAAGGCTGGGTATATTCCCTGTACGTATTGGTTATTCCCTGTGGTCACTGTGTGTGTGTACAGCTGGGTATATTCCCTGTACGTATTGGTGATGTCCTGTGGTCACTGTGTGTGTGTAAGGCTGGGTATATTCCCTGTACGTATTGGTTATTCCCTGCGGTCACTGTGTGTGTGTACAGCTGGGTATATTCCCTGTGAGTATTGGTGATGCCCTGTGGTCATTGTGTGTGTGTACAGCTGGGTATATTCCCTGTACGTATTCGTTATTCCCTGCGGTCACTGTGTGTGTGTACAGCTGGGTATATTCCCTGTACGTGTTGGTGATGCCCTGTGGTCACTGTGTGTGTGTACAGCTGGGTATATTCCCTGTACGTATTGGTGATGCCCTGTGGTCACTGTGTGTGTATACAGCTGGGTATATTCCCTGTGAGTATTGGTGATGCCCTGTAGTCACTGTGTGTGTACAGCTGGGTATATTCCCTGTACGTATTGGTGATGCCCTGTGGTCATTGTGTGTGTATACAGCTGGGTATATTCCCTGTGAGTATTGGTGATGCCCTGTGGTCATTGTGTGTGTGTACAGCTGGGTATATTCCCTGTACGTATTGGTGAAGCCCTGTGGTCACTGTGTGTGTGTACAGCTGGGTATATTCCTGTACGTATTGGTGATGCCCTGTAGTCACTGTGTGTGTATACAGCTGGGTATATTCCTTATGGGTATTGGTGATGCCCTGCGGTCACTGTTTGTGTGTACAGCTGGGTATATTCCCTATGGGTATTGGTGATGCCCTGTGGTCACTGTTTGTGTGTACAGCTGGGTATATTCCCTATGGGTATTGGTGATGCCCTGTGGTCACTGTGTGTGTGTGTACAGCTTGGTATATTCCCTGTACGTATTGGTGATGCCCTGCGGTCACTGTGTGTGTGTACAGCTGGGTATATTCCCTGTACGTATTGGTGATGCCCTGCGGTCACTGTGTGTGTACAGCTGGGTATATTCCCTGTATGTATTGGTGATGCCCTGTGGTCACTGTGTGTGTGTGTACAGCTGGGTATATTCCCTGTGGGTATTGGTGATGCCCTGTGGTCACTGTGTGTGTGTACAGCTGGGTATATTTCCTGTGGGTATTGGTGATGCTCTGCGGTCACTGTGTGTGTATACAGCTGGGTATATTCCCTGTGGGTATTGGTGATGCCCTGTGGTCACTGTGTGTGTGTACAACTGGGTATATTTCCTGTGGGTATTAGTGATGCTCTGCGGTCACTGTGTGTTTATACAGCCGGGTATATTCACTGTGTGTATTGGTGATGCCCTGCGGTCACTGTGTGTGTGTACAGCTGGGTATATTCCATGTGGGAATTGGTGATGCCCTGTGGTCACTGTGTGTGTACAGCTGGGTATATTCCCTGTGGGTATTGGTGATGCCCTGCGGTCACTGTGTGTGTGTACAGCTGGGTATATTCCCTGTGGGTATTGGTGACGCCCTGCGGTCACTGTGTGTGTATACAGCTGGGTATATTCCCTGTGGGTATTGGTGATGCCCTGTGGTCACTGTGTGTGTATACAGCTGGGTATATTCCCTGTGGGTATTGGTGATGCCCTGCGGTCACTGTGTGTGTATACAGCTGGGTATATTCCCTGTGGGTATTGGTGATGCCCTGTGGTCACTGTGTGTGTATACAGCTTGGTATATTCCCTGTGGGTATTGGTGATGCCCTGCGGTCACTGTGTGTGTATACAGCTGGGAATATTCCCTATGGGTATTGGTGA
Source organism: Bombina bombina (assembly GCF_027579735.1). Classification (NCBI taxonomy): domain Eukaryota; kingdom Metazoa; phylum Chordata; class Amphibia; order Anura; family Bombinatoridae; genus Bombina; species Bombina bombina. Next base: position 283,281,689 of record NC_069507.1, on the reverse strand, counting down.
TGCCCTGTGGTCACTGTGTGTGTGTACAGCTGGGTATATTCCCTGTGGGTATTGGTGATGCCCTGCGGTCACTGTGTGTGTATACAGCTGGGTATATTCCCTGTGGGTATTGGTGATGCCCTGTGGTCACTGTGTGTGTATACAGCTGGGTATATTCCCTGTGGGTATTGGTGATGCCCTGCGGTCACTGTGTGTGTATACAGCTGGGTATATTCCCTGTGGGTATTGGTGATGCCCTGTGGTCACTGTGTGTGTATACAGCTGGGTATATTCCCTGTGGGTATTGGTGATGCCCTGCGGTCACTGTGTGTGTATACAGCTGGGTATATTCCCTGTGGGTATTGGTGATGCTCTGCGGTCATTGTGTGTGTATACAGCTGGGTATATTCCCTGTGGGTATTGGTGATGCTCTGCGGTCATTGTGTGTGTATACAGCTGGGTATATTCCCTGTGGGTATTGGTGATGCCCTGTGGTCACTGTGTGTGTACAGCTCGGTATATTCCCTGTACGTATTGGTGATGCCCTGTGGTCACTGTGTGTGTATACAGCTGGGTATATTCCCTGTACGTATTGGTGATGCCCTGTGGTCACTGTGTGTGTGTACAGCTGGGTATATTCCCTGTACGTATTGGTGATGCCCTGTGGTCACTGTGTGTGTATACAGCTGGGTATATTCCCTGTGGGTATTGGTGATGCCCTGTGGTCACTGTGTGTGTGTACAGCTGGGTATATTCCCTGTACGTATTGGTGATGCCCTGTGGTCACTGTGTGTGTATACAGCTGGGTATATTCCCTGTACGTATTGGTGATGCTCTGTGGTCACTGTGTGTGTGTACAGCTGGGTATATTCCCTGTACGTATTGGTGATGCCCTGTGGTCACTGTGTGTGTATACAGCTGGGTATATTCCCTGTACGTATTGGTGATGCCCTGTGGTCACTGTGTGTGTGTACAGCTGGGTATATTCCCTGTATGTATTGGTGATGCCCTGCGGTCACTGTGTGTGTACAGCTGGGTATATTCCCTGTACGTATTGGTGATGCCCTGAAGTCACTGTGTGTGTGTACAGCTGGGTATATTCCCTGTACGTATTGGTGATGCCCTGAAGTCACTGTGTGTGTGTACAGCTGGGTATATTCCCTGTATGTATTGGTGATGCCCTGCGGTCACTGTGTGTGTACAGCTGGGTATATTCCCTGTACATATTGGTGATGCCCTGAAGTCACTGTGTGTGTGTAAAGCTGGGTATATTCCCTGTACGTATTGGTGATGCCCTGCGGTCACTGTGTGTGTACAGCTGGGTATATTCCCTGTACGTATTGGTGATGCCCTGAAGTCACTGTGTGTGTGTACAGCTGGGTATATTCCCTGTACGTATTGGTGATGCCCTGAAGTCACTGTGTGTGTGTACAGCTGGGTATATTCCCTGTGGGTATTGGTGATGCCCTGCGGTCACTGTGTGTGTGTAAAGCTGGGTATATTCCCTATGTGTATCGGTGATGCCCTGTGGTCACTGTGTGTGTACAGCTGGGTATATTCCCTGTGGGTATTGGTGATGCCCTGTGGTCACTGTGTGTGTATACAGCTGGGTATATTCCCTGTGGGTATTGGTGATGCCCTGTGGTCACTGTGTGTGTATACAGCTGGGTATATTCCCTGTGGGTATTGGTGATGCCCTGTGGTCACTGTGTGTGTGTATACAGCTGGGTATATTCCCTGTGGGTATTGGTAATGCTCTGCGGTCACTGTGTTCATACAGTTGGGTATATTCACTGTGGGTATCGGTGATGCCTTGCGGACCCTGTGTGTGTATACAGCTGGGTATATTCTCTATCGGTATTGGTGATTCCCTGTGGTCGCTATGCGTGTACAGCTGGGTATATTTTTTGTGGGTATCGGTGATGCTATGCAGTCACAGTGTGTGTATATAGCAGGGTATATTCCCTGTGGGTTTCGGTGATGCCCTGCGGTCACTGTGTGTGTATACAGCTGGGTTTATTCCTTATGTGTATTGTTAATGCCCTGCAGTCACTGTGTGTAAAACAGATGGGTATATTCACTGTGGGTACTGGTGATGCTCTCCAGTCACTGTTTGTGTGTGTACAGCTGGGTATATTCTCTGTGGGTATCGGTGATGCCCTGCGGTCATTGTGTGTGTATACAGCTGGGTTTATTCCCTGTGGGTATTGGTGATGCCCTTCAGTCACTGTGTGTGTATGCAGCTGGGTATATTCCCTGTATGTATTGTTGATGTCCTGCAGTCACTGTGTGTGTACAGCTGGGTATATTCCCTGTGGGTATCGGTGACGCCCTTTGGTCACTGTGTTTTTACAGCTGGGTATATTCCCTGTGGGTATTGGTGATGCCCTGCGGTCACTGTGTGTGTATACAGCTGGGTATATTCCCTGTGGGTATCGGTGATGCCCTGCGGTCACTGTGTGTGTATACAGCTGGGTATATTCCCTGTGGGTATTAGTGATGCCCTGCGGTCACTGTGTGTGTGTACAGCTGGGTATATTCCCTGTGGGTATCGGTGATGCCCTGCGGTCACTGTGTGTGTATACAGCTGGGTATATTCCCTGTGGGTATCACTGATGCCCTGCGGTTACTGTGTGTGTATACAGCTGGGTATATTCCCTGTGGTTATTGGTGATGCCCTTCAGTCACTGTGTGTATACAGCCTGCTATATTCCCTGTGAGTAATGGTGATGCTCTGCGGTCACTGTGTGTGTATACAGCTTGGTATATTCCCTATGGGTATTGGTGATGCTCTGTGATCACTGTGTGTGTATACAACTGGGTATATTCCCTGTCGGTACTGGTGATGCCCTGCAGTCACTGTGTGTGCATACAGCTGAGTATATTCCCTGTGGGTATTGGTGATGCCCTGCGGTCACTGGTTGTATATACAGCTGGGTATATTCCCTGTGGGTATTGGTAATGCTCTGCGGTCACTGTGTTCATACAGCTGGGTATATTCACTGTGGGTATCGGTGATGCCTTGCGGACCCTGTGTGTGTGTACAGCTGGGTATATTCCCTGTGGGTTTCGGTGATGCCCTGCGGTCACTGTGTGTGTATACAGCTGGGTATATTCCCTGTGGGTTTCGGTGATGCCCTGCGGTCACTGTGTGTGTATACAGCTGGGTATATTCCCTGTACGTATTGGTGATGCCTTGCGGACCCTGTGTGTGTGTATACAGCTGGGTATATTCTCTATCGGTATTGGTGATTCCCTGTGGTCGCTGTGCGTGTACAGCTGGGTATATTTTTTGTGGGTATCGGTGATGCTCTGCAGTCACAGTGTGTGTATATAGCAGGGTATATTCCCTGTGGGTTTCGTTGATGCCCTGCGGTCACTGTGTGTGTATACAGCTGGTTATATTCCCTGTGGGTATCAGTGATGCTTGGCGGTCACTGTGTGTGTATACAGTTGGTATATTCCCTGTGGGTATTGGTGATGCTCTGCGGTCATTGTGTGTGTGTACAGCTGGGTATATTCCCTGTGGTTATTGGTGATGCCCTTCAGTCACTGTGTGTATACAGCCTGCTATATTCCCTGTGAGTAATGGTGATGCTCTGCGGTCACTGTGTGTGTATACAGCTTGGTATATTCCCTATGGGTATTGGTGATGCTCTGTGATCACTGTGTGTGTATACAGCTGGGTATATTCCCTGTGAGTAATGGTGATGCTCTGCGGTCACTGTGTGTGTGTACAGCTTGGTATATTCCCTGTGCGTATTGGTGATGCTCTGTGATCACTGTGTGTGTATACAACTGGGTATATTCCCTGTCGGTACTGGTGATGCCCTGCAGTCACTGGTTGTGTATACAGTTGGGTATATTCCCTATGTGTATTGGTGATACCCTGCAGTCACTGTGTGTGCATACAGCTGAGTATATTCCCTGTGGGTATTGGTGATGCCCTGCGGTCACTGGTTGTATATACAGCTGGGTATATTCCCTGTGGGTATTGGTAATGCTCTGCGGTCACTGTGTTCATACAGCTGGGTATATTCACTGTGGGTATCGGTGATGCCTTGCGGACCCTGTGTGTGTGTATACAGCTGGGTATATTCTCTATCGGTATTGGTGATTCCCTGTGGTCGCTGTGCGTGTACAGCTGGGTATATTTTTTGTGGGTATCGGTGATACTCTGCAGTCACAGTGTGTGTATATAGCAGGGTATATTCCCTGTGGGTTTCCTTGATGCCCTGCGGTCACTGTGTGTGTATACAGCTGGTTATATTCCCTGTGGGTATCAGTGATGCTTGGCGGTCACTGTGTGTGTATACAGTTGGTATATTCCCTGTGGGTATTGGTGATGCTCTGCGGTCATTGTGTGTGTGTACACCTGGGTATATTCCCTGTGGGTATTGGAGATGCCCTTCAGTCACTGTGTGTGTATGCAGCTGGGTATATTCCCTGTATGTATTGGTGATGTCCTGCAGTCACTGTGTGTGTTTACATCTGGGTATATTCCCTGTGGGTATTGGTTATGCCCTGCGGTCACTGTGTGTGTACAGCTGGGTATATTTCCTGTGTGTATTGGTGATGCTCTGTGGTCACTGTGTGTGTAAACAGCTGGGTATATTCCCTGTCTGTATTGGTTGATGCTCTGCGGTCACTGTGTGTGTACACAGCTGGGTACATTCCCTGTGGGCATCGTTGATGCTCTGCGATCAATGTGCGTATATATAACAGGGTATATTCACTGTGGATATCAGTGATACCCTGCAGTCACTGTGTGTGTATACAGCTGGGTATATTCCCTGTGGGTTTCGGTGATGCCCTGCGGTCACTGTGTGTGTATACGACTGGGTATATTCCCTGTGGGTATCTGTGATGCCCTGTGGTCACTGTGTGTGTATACAGCTGGGTATATTCCCTGTGGGTATTGGTGATGCCCTGCGGTCACTGTGTGTGTATACAGCTGGGTATATTCCCTGTGGGTATCAGTGATGCCCTGCGGTCACTGTGTATGTATACAGCAGGGTATATTCCCTGTGGGTATCGGTGATGCCCTGCGGTAACTGTGTGTGTATACAGCTGGGTATATTCCCTGTGGGTATCACTGATGCCCTGCGGTTACTGTGTGTATACAGCTTGGTATATTCCCTGTGGGTATCGGTGATGCCCTGTGGTCACTGTGTGTGTGTGTACAGCTGGGTATATTCCCTGTGGGTATCGGTGATGCCCTGCGGTCACTGTGTGTGTATACAGCAGGGTATATTCCCTGTGGGTATCGGTGATGCCCTGTGGTCACTGTGTTTTTACAGCTGGGTATAATCCCTGTGAGTATCGGTGATGCCCTGCGGTCACTGTGTGTGTGCACAGCTGGGTATATTCCCTGTGGTTATTGATGATGCCCTTCAGTCCCTGTGTGTATACAGCCTGGTATATTCCCTATGGGTATTGGTGATGCCCTGCGGTCACTGTGTGTGTATACAGCTTGGTATATTCCCTATGGGTATTGGTGATGCCCTGCAGTCACTGTGTGTGTATACAACTGGGTATATTCCCTATTGGTATTGGTGATGCTGTGCAGTCACTGTGTATGTATATAGCTGAGTATATTCCCTGTGGGTATTGGTGATGCCCTGATGTCACTGTGTGTCTAAACAGCTGGGTATATTCAATAGGGTATTGGTGATGCACTGCGGTCGCTGTGTGTGTATGCAGCTCGGTATATTCCTTATGGGTATTGGTGATGCTCTACAGTCACTGACTGTGTATACAGCTGGGTATATTCCCTGTGGGTATTGGTGATGCCCTGCGGTCACTGTGTGTGTATACACCTTGGTATATTCCCTATGGGTATTGGTGATGCTCTGCGGTCACTGATTGTGTATACAGCTGTGTATATTGCCTGCGGGTATTGGTGATGACCTGGGGTCACTGTGTGTGTATACAGCTTGGTATATATTACCTATGTTTATTCGTGATGCTCTGGGGTCACTGTGTGTGTATACAGCTGAGTATATTCCCTGTGGGTATTGGTGATGCCCTGCGGTCACTGTGTGTGTATACAGCTGGGTATATTTCCTGTGGGTATTGGTGATGCCCTGCAGTCACTGTGTGTGTATACATTTGGGAATATTCCCTGTGGGTATTGGTGGTGCTATGCGGTTACTGTGTGTGTATACAGTTGGGTATATTCCCGTGGGTATTGGTGATGACCTGCGGTCACTGTGTGTGTATACAGTTGGGTATATTCCCTATGTGCATTGGTAATGCCCTGCGGTCACTGTGTGTGTATGTAGCTGGGTATATTCCTTATAGGTATTGGTGATGCTCTGCGGTCACTGTGTGTGTATACAGTTGAATATATTTCCTGTGGGTACTGGTGATGCTCTGCGTTCACTGTGTGTGTGTACAGCTGGGTATATTCCCTGTGGGTATTGGTGATGCCCTGCGATCACTGTCTGTGTATACAGTTGGGTATATTCCCTGTGCGTATTGGTGATGCTCTGCGGTCACTGGTTGTGTACAGTTGGGTATATTCCCTATGTGTATTGGTGATGCCCTGCAGTCACTGTGTGTGTATACAGCTGGGTATATTCCCTGTGTGTATTGGTGATGCCCTGCGGTCACTGTGTGTATATACAGCTGGGTATATTCCCTGTGGGTATTGGTAATGCCCTGCGGTCACTGTGTGTATATGCAGCTGGGTATATTCCCTGTGGGTATTGGTGATGCCCTGCGGTCACTGGGTGTATATACAACTGGGTATATTCCCTGTGGGTATCGGTGATGCCCTGCGGTCACTGTGTGTATATGCAGCTGGGTATATTCCCTGTGGGTATTGGTAATGCCCTGCGGTCACTGTGTGTATATACAGCTGGGTATATTCCCTGTGGGTATTAGTGATGCCCTGCGGTCACTGTGTGTATATACAACTGGGTATATTCCCTGTGGGTATCGGTGATGCCCTGTGGTCACTGTGTGTGTGTACAGCTGAATATATTCCCTGTGGGTATCGGTAATGCCCTGCGGTCACTGTGTGTGTGTACAGCTGGGTATATTCCCTGTGGATTTCGGTGATTCCCTGCGGTCACTGTGTGTGTTTATAGCTGGGTATTTTCCCTGTGGGTATCGGTGATGCCCTGCGGTCACTGTGTGTGTATATAGCTGGATATATTCCCTGTGGGTATCGGTGATGCCCTGCATTTACTGTATGTGTATACAGCTGGGTATATTCCCTGTGGGTATTAGTGATGCCCTGCGGTCACTGTGTGTGTATACAGTTGGGTATATTCCCTATGTGTATTGGTGATGCGCTGCAGTCATTGTGTGTGTATACAGCTGGGTATATTCCCTGTGGGTATTGGTGATGCTCTGCGGTCACTGTGTGTATATACAACTGGGTATATTCCCTGTGGGTATCGATGATGCCCTGTGGTCACTGTGTGTGTACAGCTGAATATATTCCCTGTGGGTATCGGTAATGCCCTTCGGTCACTGTGTGTGTGTACAGCTGGGTATATTCCCTGTGGATTTCGGTGATTCCCTGCTGTCACTGTGTGTGAGTATAGCTGGGTATTTTCCCTGTGGGTATCGGTGATGCCCTGCGGTCACTGTGTGTGTATATAGCTGGATATATTCCCTGTGGGTATCGGTGATGCCCTGCATTTACTGAATGTGTATACAGCTGGGTATATTCCCTGTGGGTATCGGTGATGCCCTGCGGTCACTGTGTGTGTATACAGCTGAGTATATTCCCTGTGGGTATTAGTGATGCCCTGCGGTCACTGTGTGTGTATACAGTTTGGTATATTCCCTATGTGTATTGGTGATGCCCTGCAGTCATTGTGTGTGTATACAGCTGGGTATATTCCCTGTGGGTATTGGTGATGCCCTGCGGTCACTGTGTGTGTATACAGCTGGGTATATTCCCTATGTGTATTGGTGATGCCCTGCGGTCACTGTCGGCTAGACTTAGAGTTCTGCGGCCAAAGGGGTGCGTTAGCTACGCGTGCTTTTTCCCCCCCGCACCTTTTAAATACCGCTGGTATTTAGAGTTCACAGAAGGGCTGCGTTAGGCTCCAAAAAAGGGAGCGTAGAGCATATTTACCGCCACTGCAACTCTAAATACCAGCGTTGCTTACAGACGCGGCCAGCTTCAAAAACGTGCTCGTGCACGATTCCCCCATAGAAAACAATGGGGCTGTTTGAGCTGAAAAAAAACCTAACACCTGCAAAAAAGCAGCGTTAAGCTCCTAACGCAGCCCCATTGTTTCCTATGGGGAAACACTTCCTAAGTCTGCACCTAACACCCTAACATGTACCCCGAGTCTAAACACCCCTAACCTTACACTTATTAACCCCTAATCTGCCGCCCCCGCTATCGCTGACCCCTGCATATTATTATTAAGCCCTAATCTGCCGCTCCGTACACCGCCGCAACCTACATTATACCTATGTACCCCTAATCTGCTGCCCCTAACACCGCCGACCCCTATATTATATTTATTAACCCCTAATCTGCCGCCCCCGCTATCGCTGACCCCTGCATATTATTATTAACCCCTAATCTGCCGCTCCGTACACCGCCGCAACCTACATTATACCTATGTACCCCTAATCTGCTGCCCCTAACACCGCCGACCCCTATATTATATTTATTAACCCCTAATCTGCCGCCCCCAACGTCGCCTCCACCTACCTACAATAATTAACCCCTAATCTGCCGACCGGATCTCACCGCTACTCTAATAAATGTATTAACCCCTAAAGCTAAGTCTAACCCTAACACTAACACCCCCCTAAGTTAAATATAATTTAAATCTAACGAAATAAATTAACTCTTATTAAATAAATTATTCCTATTTAAAGCTAAATACTTACCTGTAAAATAAACCCTAATACAGCTACAATATAAATTATAATTATATTGTAGCTATTTTAGGATTAATATTTATTTTACAGGCAACTTTGTATTTATTTTAACCAGGTACAATAGCTATTAAATAGTTAATAACTATTTAATAGTTACCTAGTTAAAATAATTACAAAATTACCTGTAAAATAAATCCTAACCTAAGTTACAATTAAACCTAACACTACACTATCAATAAATTAATTAAATACAATACCTACAAATAAATACAATGAAATAAACTAACTAAAGTACAAAAAATAAAAAAGAACTAAGTTACAAAAAATAAAAAAATATTTACAAACATTAGAAAAATATTACAACAATGTTAAACTAATTACACCTACTCTAAGCCCCCTAATAAAATAAGAAAGACCCCCAAAATAAAAAAATGCCCTACCCTATTCTAAAATTAAAATAGAAAAGCTCTTTTACCTTACCAGCCCTGAAAAGGGCCCTTTGCGGGGCATGCCCCAAAGAATTCAGCTCTTTTGCCTGTAAAAAAAAACATACAATACCCCCCCCCCAACATTACAACCCACCACCCACATACCCCTAATCTAACCCAAACCCCCCTTAAATAAACCTAACACTAAGCCCCTGAAGATCTTCCTACCTTATCTTCACCACGCCGGGTTCACTGATCGATCCAGAAGAGCCTCCGATGTCTTGATCCAAGCCCAAGCGGGGGGCTGAAGATGTCCATGATCCGGCTGAAGTCTTCATCCAAGCGGGAGCTGAAGAGGTCCATGATCCGACTGAAGTCTTCTATCAAGCGGCATCTTCAATCTTCTTTCTTCCTGATCCATGTAGTTCATCCCGCCGACGCGGAACATCCATCTTCACCGACGACTTCCCGACGAATGACGGTTCCTTTAAGGGACGTCATCCAAGATGGCGTCCCTCGAATTCCGATTGGCTGATAGGATTCTATCAGCCAATCGGAATTAAGGTAGGAAAATTCTGATTGGCTGATGGAATCAGCCAATCAGAATCAAGTTCAATCCGATTGGCTGATCCGATCAGCCAATCAGATTGAGCTCGCATTCTATTGGCTGTTCCGATCAGCGGATGAACTACATGGATCCGGAAGAAAGAAGATTGAAGATGCCGCTTAATAGAAGACTTCAGTCGGATCATGGACCTCTTCAGCTCCCGCTTGGATGAAGACTTCAACCGGATCATGGACATCTTCAGCCCCCCGCTTGGGCTTGGATCAAGACATCGGAGGGTCTTCTGGATTGATCGGTGAACCCGGCGTGGTGAAGACAAGGTAGGGAGATCTTCAGGGGCTTAGTGTTAGGTTTATTTAAGGGGGGTTTGGGTTAGATTAGGGGTATGTGGGTGGTGGGTTGTAATGTTGGCGGGGGGGTATTGTATGTTTTTTTTTTACAGGCAAAAGAGCTGAATTCTTTGGGGCATGCCCCGCAAAGGGCCCTTTTCAGGGCTGGTAAGGTAAAAGAGCTTTTCTATTTTAATTTTAGAATAGGGTAGGGCATTTTTTATTTTGGGGGGCTTTGTTATTTTATTAGGGGGCTTAGAGTAGGTGTAATTAGTTTAAAATTGTTGTAATATTTTTCTAATGTTTGTAAATATTTTTTTATTTTTTGTAACTTAGTTCTTTTTTATTTTTGTACTTTAGTTAGTTTATTTAATTGTATTTATTTGTAGGTATTGTATTTAATTAATTTATTGATAGTGTAGTGTTAGGTTTAATTGTAGATAATTGTAGGTATTTTATTTAATTAATTTATTGATAGTGTAGTGTTAGGTTTAATTGTAACTTAGGTTAGGATTTATTTTACAGGTAATTTTGTAATTATTTTAACTAGGTAGCTATTAAATAGTTATTAACTATTTAATAGCTATTGTACCTGGTTAAAATAAATACAAAGTTGCCTGTAAAATAAATATTAATCCTAAAATAGCTACAATATAATTATTATTTATATTGTAGCTATATTAGGGTTTATTTTACAGGTAAGTATTTAGCTTTAAATAGGAATAATTTATTTAATAAGAGTTAATTTATTTCGTTAGATAAAAATTATATTTAATTTAGGGGGGGGTTAGGGTTAGGGTTAGAATTCGCTTTAGGGGTTAAAAAATTTATTAGAGTAGCGGTGAGCTCCAGTCGGCAGATTAGGGGTTAATGCTTGAAGTTAGGTGTTGGTGATGTTAGGGAGGGCAGATTAGGGGTTAATACTATTTATTATAGGGTTATTGAGGCGGGAATGAGGCGGATTAGGGGTTAATACATTTATTATAGTAGCGGTGCGGTCCGGTCGGCAGATTAGGGGTTAATAAGTGTAGGTAGGTGGCGGCGACGTTGGGGGCGGCAGATTAGGTGTTAATAAATATAATATAGGGGTCGGCGGTGTTAGGGGCAGCAGATTAGGGGTACATAGGGATAACGTAGGTTGCGGCGGTGTACGGAGCGGCAGATTAGGGGTTAATAATAATATGCAGGGGTCAGCGATAGCGGGGGCGGCAGATTAGGGGTTAATAAATATAATATAGGGGTCGGCGGTATTAGGGGCAGCAGATTAGGGGTACATAGGGATAATGTAGGTGGCGGCGGTGTACGGAGCGGCAGATTAGGGGTTAAAAAAATTAATAGAGTGGCGGCGATGTGGGGGGGCCTCGGTTTAGGGGTACATAGGTAGTTTATGGGTGTTAGTGTACTTTAGAGCACAGTAGTTAAGAGCTTTATAAACCGGCGTTAGCCCAGAAAGCTCTTAACTACTGACTTTTTTCTGCGGCTGGAGTTTTGTCGTTAGATTTATAACGCTCACTTCAGCCACGACTCTAAATACCGGCGTTAGAAAGATCCAATTGAAAAGATAGGATACGCAAATGGCGTAGGGGGATCTGCGGTATGGAAAAGTTGCGGCTGCAAAGTGAGCGTTAGACCCTTTCCTGACTGACTCTAAATACCAGCGGTAGCCCAAAACCAGCGTTAGGAGCCTCTAACGCTGGTTTTCACGGCTACCGCCAAACTCTAAATCTAGCCGTGTGTTTTTACAGCTGGGTATATTCCCTATAGGTATTGGTGATGCCCTGCGTTCACTGTGTGTTTTTACAGCTGGGTATATTCCCTGTGGGTATCGGTGATGCCCTACGGTCACTGTGTGTGTATCCAGCTGGGTATATTCCCTGTGGGTATCGGTGATGCCCTGTGGTCACTGTGTGTGTATACAGCTGGGTATATTCCCTGTGGGTATCGGTGATGCCCTGCGGTCACTGTGTTTATACAGCTGGGTATATTCCCTGTGGGTATCGGTGATGCCCTGTGGTTACTGTGTGTATACAGCTGGGTATATTCCCAGTTGGTATCGGTGATGCCCTGCTTTCACTGTGTGTGTATACAGCAGGGTATATTCCCTGTGGATATCAGTGATGCCCTGCGGTCACTGTGTGCTTATACAGCTGGGTATATTCCCTGTGGGTATTGGTGATGCTCTGCGGTCACTGTGTTTATACAGCTGGGTATATTCTCTGTGGGTATCGGTGATGCTCTGCGGTCACTGTGTTTATACAGCTGGGTATATTCTCTGTGGGCATCGGTGATGCTCTGCGGTCACTGTGTTTATATAGCTGTGTATATTTTCTGTGGGTATCGGTGATGTCCTGCGGTCACTGTGTGTTTATACAGCTGGGTATATTCCCTGTGGGTATTGGTGATGCCCTGCGGTCACTGTGCGTGTATACAGCTGGGTATATTCCCTGTGGGTATCGGTAATGCCCTGCGGTTACTGTGTGTGTATACAGCTGGGTATATTCCCTGTGGGTATCGGTGATAGCCTGCGGTCACTGTGTGTGTTTACAGCTGGGTATATTCCCTGTGGGTATCGGTGATGCTCTGCGTTCACTGTGTGTGTATACCGCTGGGTATATTCCCTGTGGGTATTTGTGATATCCTGCGGTCACTGTGTGTGTTTACAGCTGGGTATATTCCCTGTGGGTATTGGTGATATCCTGTGGTCACTGTGTGTGTTTACAGCTGGATATATTCCCTGTTCGTATCGGTGATGCCCTGCGGTTAGTGTGTGTTTACAGGTGGGTATATTCCCTGTGGGTATCGGTGATGCCCTGCGGTCACTGTGTGTGTTTACAGCTGGGTATATTCTCTGTGGGTTTCGGTGATGCCCTGCAGTCACTGTGTGTGTATAAAGCTGGGTATATTCCCTGTGGGTATCCGTGAGGCCCTGCGGTTACTGTGTGTATAAAGCTGGGTATATTCCCTGTGGGTATCGGTTATGCCCTGCGGTCACTGTGTGTGTGTACAGCTGGGTGTATTCCCTGTGGGTATTGGTGATGTCCTGCGGTCACTGTGTGTGTGTACAGCTGGGTATATTCCCTGTGGGTTTCGGTGATGCCCTGCGGTCACTGTGTGTGTATACGGCTGGGTATATTTCCTGTGGGTATCGGTGATGCCCTGTGGTCACTGTATGTGTGTACAGCTGGGTATATTCCCTGTGGGTATCGGTGATGAATATATTTAACATAGAAGAAAATGTGCTTTTTATTTTTAAATATATATTATAAGTTCTCAGTATAAAGCACTCACTGGACTTCAAACGTCTGTGACAACATCCATTTATAAAGTGTGACGTTTCTGGACCAAACCAATCCCTTCTTCTATCAAACAACAAGTGCAAAGAAAGAAACTTATAAAGACCTGATAAACCCTCCCCCTACAGGCTGCCAATCAAAGCAGACCGTGTGCAAAGACTCAGAGTCGTGTGCAATATGTCAAAGTTAATCAAATCATACATCCAACAAGTATTTACAACTGTGTCCATTTAAACAGGCTGTGGTAACCTACAATGTTAAAAAGTACAATATGTTAATAAGGTGCACGTGAGTATCCAACTCATGAACCCCATACAGAACGTCAAAGATCTAAGATTCCGGATCATCGATCATGTTACTCCTCTAAGGAGGGAACAGAGCCAAAGTCCTCATACAGAAGGAAGCCAGGTGGATATACTAATTGGGAACTCTAACCCCCAAGGGACTAAACGTACACACTGGCTGGCAGTGTTTCCTATAAACTACTGAAAATGGACTTGGTATGGTCCCACACCTTTTCTGATATGGAAAGAGCACTTAACATGAGAGTTCACCATTCCATGCAGACCATGATGCAAGTTAAGATGATATCCATGGGATTTAACGTACACACTGGTTGATAGTGTTTCCTATAAACCACTGAAAATGGAGTTGTTGTGGTTCCACACCTTTTTTTTTTATATATATTAACATGAGAGTTTACCATTGCATGCTGGCCAAGATGCTAGTTAAGATGAGATCCTATTTTTATTTTAAAAATCTGTCTGACTGTCTAGTCCTCTAACACATTGGTCGAATACCTTAATGTTGTAAGACACGTGTCTAAGTAAATGATTTAGGGTTGTGACAACACTAGAAAGGATAGTGGTGTTCTTTTGGACTGTGTGCTGTGTGTTTTGGTTTTTATTTTTAATATTTAGTCAAATCATTGGCACCTCTGCACTTGATTTTACATATGTGGCGATTTCCAATTTTTGAGCCCATATATTTTTCTATTTGTCTGTTGTTTATTTTTCTTTTTTCCTTTTTGTCTTCTAGATGATTCGATTGGTTATTAAGAAGCTCTGTTGACCTTTTTTAGTTAAGTTTCTTGATATAGCTTAGGGCGGGACTAGAGTTGTGGTGCCTGCTGTCACCCACATAAAAATATTCTTTGGGCACTGACTGGGAAGAGGGATCTACAATGATGAGGTTTCGTATTTTCGGATTATAGTAGAGCCATAAGAAACAAAAAAGATTAGAGGTGTTTAGATAGTGGCTTATAAGTCTGCATAAGCATTGCGGCACCCCCAGTTCCCAAGGGAGCTCCCTTCCGGCAATCACCCCACCTCTTGCCCTCCCCAATGGGTACCAATCCCCAAAAGAGCGGAGCTCTGGGACAAGGGGCCGCTGGAGCAACCTGGGGTAAAGGACACCGGGGATGCGGGATGACATGGCCGGCCGGTAGTTCCAAAGGCCCGGCCAGCCGGAGAGGGGCTAGGCGGTCAGGGACCAGCAAAGGTCTGGGAGATCACGGTTGCTCTAAAAAAACCAAATCCACTGAGAAACAAGAGGGGGCTAGGTAGTAGGGGGTGAAGGTTTAACCCTTGCAGCCTGGTATCCATGACAGCTCCCCCCTTCCAGTTCGGCAGTCTTGGCTAGATCCACACACGGGTCAGCCTGGGGCTGTCTGAGGAGCTATTCCACTTCAGTTTGCCAGGAAATTCCATCAGTGTTTCCATTGCTTTTTCCCGGCCTGTACTGAAGGTAAAAGTTGAAGGGCTGCAAGGCTAAACTCCACCGCAGCAAACGTCCGTTGTCCCCAAAAACTCGGTATAGCCAGACTAGGGGATTGTGGATGGTGAAGGGCCTTCCATAGAGGTATGGTTAAAGCTTCTTTAGGGCCCACACCAGGGCCAGGCACTCCTTTTCCACCATCGCATAGCCTACCTCCCTGGGTAACAGCTTTTGGCTGATGTAGGCTACGGGATGGTCCTGCCCTTCCTCGTCCACCTGACTTAGTACTGCTCCCAACCCGAACATTGAGGCATCTGTGTGGACACAAAACCGTTTGGTTGGGTTAGGAGTGGCCAGGAAAGGGGGGGAGATCAATGCAGTATTAAGGTTCTGGAAAGCAGTTTTACATTCTGAGGACCACAGGACCTGTTTGGGTAGTCATTTACAGGTTAGGTCAGTCAGGGGTTCGGCTAGGGCACTGTAATTGGGGACAAATTTACGGTAGTACCCTGTGGTCCCTAGGAAAGCTAAGACTTGGGTTTTAGTCTTGGGGGTGGGCCAGTTCGCGACTGCCTCAATCTTGTCCGGCTCTGGCCGCTGCTTCCCGCAGCCCTCCCGGTGTCCAAGGTACTGGACCTCCGAGCGCCCTATTGTACACTTGTAGGGCTTCAGCGTCAGACCAGCGGCCCTGATGCGGTCTAGAAAGACGCCTAGGTGGACCAAATGATCCTCCCAGTTGTCGTTGTAGATCGCAATGTCATCCAGGTATGCACAGGCATAGTCCTGGAGGCCACCCAGGAGGAGATCTACAATTCTCTGGAAGCTTGATGGAGCAATCTTCATCCCAAATGGCATGACCTTAAACTGGTAGAGGCCGAAGAGGGTGATGAATGCTGACTTGGGGATGGACCTGGGGTCCAAGGGGATCTGCCAGTATCCCTTGCAGAGGTCTAGGGTGGTCAGGAAGTAGCCACAGGCGATCCAGTCTAGTAGGTCATCGACCCGGGGCATAGGGTAGGCATTGGTCGTGTTTCTGTCATTGAGCCTACGGTAGTTTATGCAGAACCTGGTGGTCCCGTCCCGCTTGGGTACCATCACCACTGGGGAGGCCCAGGGACTGTTGGACGGTTCAATAACACTTAGGCCCAGCATTTCCCTGAGCTCTCGATGCATACTGTCTCTGCCCCGGGGACCCGGTACGCTGTCTGTCGCAGGGGCGCCTGCCCAGGGGTCTCCACTCGGTATATCGCTGCCGTGGTGTACCCTGGGGTAGTGGAGAATATGTCTCACCTATCCGCTAGCATTTGCCAGACTTACTCCTTCTGTCTAGTCTGTAGCCTCTCGTCCAGCTGTATGTCTGCTATGCCTGGGGGGACCTCATCTCATCCAGGGAGCTCTGGCATGGGAAGACTCTCGGAGTCCTCCACAGCCGGAGCACAAATGGTGGCCACATCCCTGGCACTTTCTAGGTATGCCTTCAGCATGTTCATATGAAAGGTCCGGTGAACTCGGTCATCTAAACATTTAGCTACCAGATATGTGGTGTCGTTCAGCTGCTCTACCACTCGGTAGGGTCTCTGCCAGAAGGCCTGTAGCTTGTCCTTATTGACAGACTTCAAGGCTAGGACCTTCTGCCCCACTGCCAGGTTCCGGTTACGAGCATTCCGGTCGTACCACCGCTTCTGTCTGCTTTGAGTGACCTGAAGGTTCTCTCGCACCATTTCGGTGAGGTCCTTCAGTCGGTCCCTGAATTCAAGAACGTACTCCACAACGGAGTGTCCCTTCTCTTATGTGGATCCCTCCCAGTGGGCTCTTAACAGGTCTAGGGGTCCCCTTAATTTCCGGCCATACACTAGCTCAAATGGGGAGAATTCCATGGATTCCTGGGGAACCTCTCTGTATGCAAATAGGAGGTGCGGCAGGTATCTTTCCCAGTCCCTGTGAGAGGCCGAGAATGTCCTAAGCAACTGCTTCAGGGTCCTGTTGTACCTCTCACATAACCATTAGTCTGGGAGTGATAGGGGGCACTGTGCAGGGGTTTGATCCCACACAGTTTCCATAACGGTTGGGTGATCTCCGCAGTGAACTGAGTTCCCTGGTCGGAGATCACTTTCAGGGGAAAGTCTACCCTGGTAAATATCCAGAGCATTGCATCTGCCACTGTCTCTGCCTGGATATTAGCCAAAGGGATTGCCTCCGGGTATCTAGTGGCATAATCTACCACTGTGAGTATATATTTCTTCCCTGTGGGGCTGGGTCAGGCCAAGGGACCAATGATATATACAGCGACCCTGCTGAAGGGTTCATCAATGATGGGGAGGGGTGTAAGGAAGCTTTGGAATGGTCCCCTGTCTTCCCTACTTTCTGGCAAACTTCGCAAGTCTGACAGTATCGCTTAATATCAACTGTAGTCTGACTAAGGTCTGGGTTAGTCAGTGATGGGTCCTGGACTTTCCTAGATGTCCTGCTAGGGGGATATCATGCCCTATCCGCAGCAGGTCGTAACGATATTTCTTCGGTACCACCAGCTGGCGCTTGGGCACCGGCCCTTTTCTCCTCTCTGAGATACGGTACAGGAGCCCTTTCTCCCACTGAAAATGTTCCTCCCCTGGGCCCTAGGGGTCAGTCCCTACTCGGTCACGGTAAGGGGCTAGGGTCGGGTCGCTTAGAGTCTCCTGGGCAAAGTCAGAGGGGGACGCCCAGGAGATTTGGTCAGAGGGTAGGGTAGGAGTCGGGGTGGAATGTCTTACCTGGGTCCCCAGATCAGGTGCAGTGGCTTGCTGGCGGGTGGTAATTACACCAACATCTGTGGGGTTATCCCACACAAAAGGTAGAGGCAAGGTGGCTGAGGTAGTTTTCTAACAAGACCTCGGTGTGCACAACACGGAAGCCCACACCACAATCTAGATGCACTCGGGCTTTGGGGTTCCTTAGTACGCCACCCCCAGCCAACTGAACTGCAAGTGACCTCCCTGTGTGGTCTGAGGCGGGGGCCAGGTGGGGGTTAAACCAGGGTGACTTTAGCTCCAGTCTCTTAGTCCCCAGTCCGACTGCCCATTGACCCAGACATCCTGGCGATGGTGCCGGTGGTTATCGCCAGTCGTGGGGTCCACCTCATGCAGGACCCCGACTTCTACTTCTGCCTAGTCAGCATAATTGGTAGGGCCCTCTACATACAGACAGTGGGCAGCAGCTTGATAGCTCCCAACAGGAGCTCTTGCCCACTAAGCCGAAGGGGGGTTCCTTGGTGGCTGCACCGGACAGTCCTTTCTGAAGTGGCCCGCCTGCCCACACCCGTAGCATCTCTGGGGTGCACTGGGTCTGGCGGGGCGGACAGGTGCTGGTCATGTCGGTGGTTGCCGAGGAGCTGTCGGAGGGTGGGCAGGGCCTGGAGCAGAGCGAGGCACTGGTCGTGGCTCAAGCGGTCCTGACGCCGGGCATCCAGGTACTGGTCTGCCAGGATGGCTGCTTTGTCTGCTGTTTCGGGTCGTCAATCGTGGACCCATTCTCTTACCTCTGCTGGAGCATGGTTGTAGAAGTGCTCCAGCAGGATGAGCTGTGTGGCTTTGGCCAAGGTGGTCAGTTTGTAGCTGGTGAACCAAGAGTCCATAGCACGGGTGAATCGGTGTGTCCACTCCGAGAAAGGCTGCCCCTCTTGCCGCCCCAGTTTTCAGAATTTCTGCCGGTGAGCTGCCGGCGTGAGGCCATATCGGGCAAGGATATGCTCCTTAACTTTTTCATAGTCTATCCTGCTTCCCGAGCAAGATGGTAACTTGGTCGCCATGGGCTACTCCCTGAAGCTCACACTGCATCTCGAAGACCTGCAGATAGCTGTTAATTTCTTCCCCCTCATCCTTGATTGCACAGAAAGCCTCAAGAGGCAACTTTGGTGGCCGAGAAGCCCGACCCGGGGAAGCCGGCGGGGTTCCCCCCATAGACTTATTGACCTCCGCTAACTTGAGCTGGGTGGCTTCAAACACTATCTTGGTGATGACCTCCGCTGGTGGGGTGGTGTCGAAGAGCGACAGCCGCCACTGGACCTCTCTCTGTACCTCTTAGAGGACCGTCTCTACTGTGGATGCCATACTGGGCCGCTCACTGCTTTGGTCGCTATCGGACCCACCAGCTGGCTCATTAGCATGATCGTCCTCCATCAGTTCCTCGATGGTGGCTGCCTTAGACTTGTGGCCGGCAGTTTTTCCCCAAGCTTCCAGCAAGTCTTTTAGTGTTTCCTTTCGGAGCCCAGCATACTGTTCCATCTGAAGAAGTCTTCAGTTGGTGGTTTGGACGTTCCAGGTAGATGGAAGTATCCCACTGCTGCCAACCAATGTGACGGACTCCGGCTACCCCGACTGGGTAGCTCTGAGAAAGGATCATTCTTGTACCTGGTGCTATGTAGTGGAGAAAGTGATTTTAGGCAATCCCACCCAAATAACTAGACAGACTAGCATTCAGGTGAAAACACAAAGTACCTCTTTATTGGGAAAGCACACATTTTTTTTATTCACAATCTCATCAAGATAAGAGTCTTATCAGTCCCCCAATTCTCCCGCCCTTCCCGTCCTACCAGACAGGCTGGATCCTTCCATAGAGTCAATTGTCCCATAGTATCCAGCGGTATAGTGATGGTGGTTCCGGGTTGATCCTGGGGGAGCGGCAGCACTTCCAGGGTGTCGTTGGAAAGCCGGAGCTATGAGTGATTAAACATACACCGGGAAGGCCACTGGGGAGTAGGGGTTGTAGAGGGGGGGCTGGAACCCCCGGTTCCCAAGGGAGCTCCCTTCCGGCAATCACCCCACCCAGCGATCTGGGGTAAAGGACACTGGGTATGCAGGATGATGTGGCCGGCCGGCAGTTCTGGGGACCCAGCCAGCCTGAGAGGGACTAGGCGGTCAAGGACCAGCTCTTTTATGACAATGTGAAAACCATAAAACAAAGCAAATCAAAGGTCTGGAAGATCGTGGTTGCTCTAAAAAAAAAAATCTGCTGAGAAACAAGAGGGAGCTAGGTAGTAGGGGGAGGAGGTTTAACCCTTGCAGTCTGGTATCCATGACACTCTTCCTATCTCTCTGATAGATCGTGACAAAAGTGATTCAGAGTGACATATTTGTGTGTCACTGAGATACCCTCCAGCAGGCAATTAGTGGATTAGGTCAAAGGTATCTGGCTGCAGACTGGAGCTCCACTCTAGACAGGAAACATGTGACCTCCACTCAAAGGTTTTCTGTTTGCTTCTTTTTAAAAAAAAACAACTTTAATGTAACAACCAATAGACAATAATTCTGAAAACTAAATATTTTGCAGCTTTCTAGCCAGCCCCATGGACACGAAGGAACGTATGGGGAGGAGGTTTTGACCCATGGGAGGAGTTAGTCCCATATTTGGTGGAGTGGGGTGGATCCCAGGAGAAGGCTATATAAGGAAGTGTGGTGCGGCCGGCCATCCCCAGAAAATTTTCATAGGCATCAAAACACTTTTGGTCCTCTGGGTATGTCATTCCTGAGATGCTGAACCTGCCCTGCATCTGGGCTCCTAAGGTAATTGCTTATTCCTTCTTCGTTAGAAGGTCCAAGCTCTTTAGGGGTTAACCCCCCTCCTTTAAATATGTTGGAGTCCTTATCATAAATATATTTATTCTGGGATTTAGTGTGTTCAGTGGATGTGGGGCAGGGTTATGTTTATGTAACTCTTCTACTTAGGTAAGAGTGGTATAACGGGCTTGTTTTTCCCCTCACAGACATGAGGGTTAATATAACTTCTACGTTTATCGCCTTCCTGTCAAAGGGATATTTTATACTGCTTTTCTTCTTTTCCCTGCAACCCTGCGTTGGTATGAGAAGTACTTTCTCTCTAACATAGAGGCTATTTTTCTGCAACCGTTATACTATTATCCAAGATTGTGTTGCCTTTATACAAGCTATCCCTCAGACACAAGGGGTTTATTGTTACCCCCCTTAAGTTTAGTTGTGAGTCATTCAGTCTAGTAGCGGATGGTAGATTTGGAGACCTCCCTTTCCTCAGATGTAAGTTGTGGGAACTGGTAAGGTGTCTGGGTCCGTCTGAGGAATTGCAGCATCAGTCTTTGCGGCTCTAGAGAGACCGTTTCTTTCACACACATATCTGTTAGAGTAGCAGACAGAGCGGTAGGGGGATTTTTGTTGGTACGGCTAAACTAGATTGCTGTTACACCTGATATTTGCCGTAGGTTTCTTTGTGCTGTGATATATGCTTAAGGAACGCAAATTAATCTGGGGTGTATTAAGGCTGTGCAGACTATATATGGAGCTACAGCGCCTTTTTTATGAGGGGTCGGCAGCAGCTCTTACTTTATTTCCTGTAGTTCTATTGTAAAATTAAAGTATGCTTGAACTCCTTTTTGGGTACATGTCTGTTACATTTTCTGGTGTCGTGAAGACTCCTCACTGTCATTACAGTTATTATATTGTACCTTAGGTTTGCACCTGATTCCTATACTTATGTATGTGGATGCGCATAGTATGCAGATTTTTTCGTTACCCTGGGCAGAGTACTGTAATGCTTTTCAGAATAAAAGGAATTCTTTGAACTGCACCTTAATAGAGTTCCAAGTTTTTATGTTTATGATTGATTCTAAGGGGAAACTATGTGAGATCCGGTGTTGGCGGGGTTAACTTTCCCGCCGCTGGTCTTTTTGGCGCAATCTAGCTCTCTTCCAGATCAGTGGCGAGTCTAGGGCCTAATATTTGCCATCAGGTAGTGGCATAAAATGATTATATCTTTGCTGAATAAGTGAATATAGATGATATTCCTTCTTGGGGATCGCTAAGCAATATTTGGAAGTTTTTTCTCTTTTCAGAGGGGGTGGTGTTTTCTCTCCTTATGGTAAAGTTTGGTGCCCTAGGGGGTATTCATATTATGTACGTTTGTAAGTACTAATTGTCTGGTGTTCTGGTTTACACTCTCTGCTCTGGCTCCCTTGGTTTTGTCTGCCATCTAGTGGCAGTTAACTGTATTTTGCATCTAATTTTCTTTAGGTACAGTCAATATTACATTTTCATGATTCGTGGGGCATGACATTTTGGTCCACTTTCTAATTGACTTTAATCATTAAATTTGCGTTGTTCCCTTTGTTCCCCTGGGATTTCTAAACTGTTGGTAACCGCCTCTTAGCTCAGAACATTTTGAATTTTTTTTAACAGGAAGTACTAGTTCACGTGTGACATATAAATAACATTGTGCTCACTCCCGTGGAGTTATTTAGGAGTCTGCAATGATTGGCTAATCTGCTTGCCTGTCAAAGCACTGTGATAAGGGGGCAGTATGCAGAGACTTAGATACAAGGTAATCACTGAGGTCTGTCCCTTTAAGTCTTTTTCATGTTTTGTTTCCTATGGAGGATATATATTATGTGCGTATGTGATGTCATACAAATATTTCTATAATTTATAGTATTTAATATATACATTGTATGTAGGGGGGGGGCCACCAGCGCTAAAACTACAATAAAAATATTTGCTCTGTTATTATATTTTATATAGAGAAGCTGTCTGATAGTAAATGATGTTTTTTCTTTTTCCAAGTCTAGACTCACTATGTTTATTAGGAGTGCTGAGAATATTAATATAAGAACTAAGCGTGCTGCCTGTGTTGTGAGTCAGTGTACCCGTGTCACTGTGTAAAATGTGAGTAGAAAGAGAAAATCTCAACTATTAGTGAGGCGCACTGCTATTAATGTATAAATGGTATAAGGATTATTATCTATACGGTATATACATAAAAATGTTCAAAAACAATGTGGTGGTACAAGTTTTTTCTTTTGTCAGCAGATTCCTGGTCTTACTACAAAGTGGGCTGACAGGTCCTGCTAGAATCGGCATTCACTCTTCTTCATCCGGTACTGTATTATATTCAGTGTTTTACTCTGCATTTTATCACTTGCGGATTATTCAAGTACATTGACGCTCACCACGGCAAAACGGAACTGCATTGCAGGTTGCCTTACTTTTAAATATACAGACTGAACTGAACTGATAGTTCTTCTTTCACCTACAGCACACTGATACGTTATTAGTGTTGCGCACTATAGTAACTATTATTAAGGATACGTTACTATTGCAGCTTTTCTCACTCTTTCAAGCACAATATTGAATATCGAGTGGAGCTTGGTTTTTACACCTGCAACTTACTTACCTCATATACAGATTGAGGGTTATAAATGTAAGCATATTTTAATTGTCCTAAATAAATTGCTTTTCATCTTACAGTATCACACTATGTTTTTGTCTCTGCCTTTTTTATTCCATCGCTAATTACCTGTGAGGACACGGGACATCCCACTATCTAAAGAAAGAAAAACACCTAGAGAGCCCAAGATTTCCATTGCTATAAAAGGTCATTCAAGACAATTATCCAGGCACCAATAAAGAGGGAGCCAAAGGATCATCCTTGCTTAAGTAAGAGAGTCCAGGATTCCCATTCCCACGGACGGGCAGATTCCAGGAGATTCTCTCAGCATCCAAGAAATCATCTCTACCCCTCCGCTGATCACTTACCTCATAGGATTGAGGTTTGCTCTGGTAAGCATGATATACTTACCATATACCAGGAAATATCCATAAAGCTAATACTTGCACTACTTTTACAGTACTACACTATGTTCTTGTTTTTTCTTTTTGTATCCACTTACGTATGAGAACATGGGACTTCTAACCTTCTGAAAGGAGAAAAAATACATAGAGAGTCCAGGATTGCCATTACACGAAAAAGGTCTTTCAAAAAAAGTTATCCAGTCAATACTACAGAGAGAACCAGAGGATCATCCTTGCTTTCGTGAGAGAGTCCAGGATTCCCATTTCTACTGACTTACAGACCTGAGGAGATCGCCAAGGGAGCATACAGTTTCCTAGAGATCATCTATACCAGTGGTTCTCAACCAAAGTGATCTCAAGGCCCGGTAAATTTTAGCTAGACATGTCCAGGGCCCGGTAGTTATATATATATATAAGTGAGCAGCAGGGGTGGGCTGATCAGCCAGGCAAATAGGACCTGGGCCGAGGGACCAGCAAGTAGGGGGGCCCACAAATGGCATCTCCACGGATCCTGGCGCATTCCTTAAGCTGGAGTTTTCAGTTGCCCTATCAGTAACTAAGCAAATAAGTGTGGGTTTAGTGGGGGCCCTGGTGGGGGTCTGTCGCTGTGAGGGCCATGGAGTGTGGGGTCTGGCCCTGGAGGTTGGGTGCCCTTTCTCTGGACCTTAATGTTGGGGGTCCTGGCTCTGGAGGTTGAGGGGCCTGTTGGGGGCAGAGCAGGGAGGCTACCTTGTTCATTTGCATAAAATTTAATACATTTCGATCAGTGTGAGACAGTGTTCCTGGGGCCTTGATTGGTCTCAGTCTGCCCCTTGTGTGCAGTGGGGGCATGACAGGTTGGGGCCCACCAGCAGGGCTATCACGGCCCGGTACTGGGCCACGGCCCGGCTGTTGAGAAACCAGGATCTATACCCCTTCGCTGATCACTTACCTCATAGGATTGAGGTTGGCTCTGGTAAGCACAATATACTTACCATATACCAGGAATCTGCTGACAAAAGAAAAAACTTGTACCACCACATTGTTTTTGAACATTTTTATGTATATACCGTATAGATAATAATCCTTATACCATTTATACATTTATAGCAGTGCGCCTCACTAATAGTTGAGATTTTCTCTTTCTACTCACATTGTATGTGTGGTCCATACAATTATTTGTTGAAAAATTATCCTTCTCTAAGGTTTTCCACTTTTATTCCTCTGTAGTATTTATATCATGCTATGGAGGATATTCTTTCATCTATACTGTAATATGGGAGTGCAAATATTACAATCTCTTTCATAACATAGAGTCACAGCGCTGTCGGCGGCGCCATCCCTTCTGTTATGTAGTATCTGGTGACACTAATAGGGTACGGTTATATCCTATGAGCCCAGCGTTTTGCAGATCGCCTTCCTAAGAGTTGTCTGCAGCAGTAAAACTTTGGACGGGCCCTGTACCCGTTTGATCTCTTTGAATGTTACCTTGTGTGCCGCCTAGCTTTACAGCGCTGCGGAATCTGTTGGTGCTTTACAAATACCTGATGATAATAATATATATATGTGTGATAATTTATATTGTCCTCTTACGAGGGGAATTTAGATCTCGCATTGCAACTGCTATGATTTTACTGTTTTGAGATCACTAATATGATTATTGTATGTACGGTCAATATTGTATTCTCTCTGGTGAGGAGACTTCCGGGTATGTGTCAGATCCTATCGGTAGTATTTTCCATACTTTTTATCTTGAAGGGACAGTTTACTCAATGGGTTTCCCCCCTTTGTTTTGTTCCCAATGATCCACTTTGCCTAATGGAGTGTATTAAATTGTTTACAAGTATTTCCATTACTCTTATAGTGGCAGATGTAAAAGGGTATTTCGCCTGTGGTATCCCCACCCATCCTTAAAGTTTTTGGCATCAAGGCCAAGCTGCGTTACCATACCTTGTAGAGGAAATTACACTCTTAATGGGGGTATTGAAGTGGATAAGGAAATAAAATGTTAATTTTCCATTGTTCTCTCACAGTATTGGTGATTGGTTGAGGGACCGATATCAGATAAAGAAGCAGGTATATGTATGCAATGTTGATAAAGTAATGAGATCTGACTGTGCCTACAAGCTCAACCCATTTTGTTAGGTGGTGGCTTTAATACACGCAATCAGAAGGTTCATATAGGCAAATAAGCCCTAAAAGAGCAAATCTCATACTTTCTATACTGTACGGCTTTCTGTTTGTCTGGCCTGCCAATACCATTGCCTGTTTACCATCAGGGATCATTTTATAGAATGACTGAGGATTGTGGAGTACATAGCATTTGATAAGTCGGTAGGACTGTAGTCAGTGCTTATTTTCTTCAGAATACTATTGAGTCTATTGGAATGGAGTGCAGAATACTATTGAGTCTATTGGAATGGAGTGCAGAATACTATTGAGTCTATTGGAATGGAGTGCAGAATACTGGGAACAACGGTGATTAGGTTGCTTGAATCTTTTGCCAGCGGTGTGTGTTTCTGGGTTTGAAGTTGCCCTGTGCAAGGGCGCTTTTGCTTTAGCAATTATTGAAGTTGATCATCCATAATAAATGGCCCTATGGGGGGCTGGGTTATGGGAATGTGGTTGACATGGACTCGCAAGTGTCCATTTGCCTTGAGGATTGGGGCAGCCATTGAAGCTGCTGTATTGGGTTTGGTGGCAAAGGTTATTACAGGTGGAGGTTCTGCTAGTCTTCTTTGATTGGGGGTGTCTAAAATTTGTGTGTTTAATTTGTTTATGATTGTTCTGTCCATATTGTTGTAGGTCTGGTACACATGTGGGTGGTGGGCTACTCTATCATTTCTTGGTCCAGCCGTGCTGTCTGTGGTTGAGAAGGAGGGCTCCCAGCCAAGGTTTTTGGTAAGCAAAAAATGCTATTGGATGGTTTGGAGTATGGGGCCTTAGATTGGCTTGCATGTTGCTGGTGGTGGATTATGCTGAACAGTTCCTGTCTCCGGGGTACTAGTGGTCCAGGCCGAGGTATGATTTAGGTTTCTTGCCTCCGAGAATCCTGGTAAGATTAAGGAGGATTTTGATAGTTTTTGTGAGCTTTTTCAGGGTTTACCTGTCGTATGGTCTGCCATGGTTTTGAGATTGGTTGTAGGGCAGCATGGTTCCATTATAGACTTAACAGGAGGAAGAAGATGAACAAGCTGGTTGCAGCCTTATGCGTAGAGTGATAGGAGTAATGTGCATCAGTGATTTGAAGGATGCAGGTAATGGTGAACTTTATTTGCAGGATGGTGTACACCTTAAGGTTTTTCGGTTTAAGGCGGTTTCTCTTGGGGCTCCAAGAGGTTTTAGTATCCTTGGTGTGAGGGGTTGCGGGCTGGTCTACCTGATAGTCAGTCCAGTCTTTGGTGGGTGCTAGTTCCCTCACGTCTGCAATTGGACTATGGCCATAAGTGAAAGGGTTAACCTCCCCATGGGGTGGGAGAGCAGGCTAAGTAGCTTCTTGGACACAGGGTTCCTTGGAGCTTGATGTTTTAAAGAAATTACGGACTTATTTAAGTCCAGGTGAATTTATATACGGCCTGGTCGACAAGAAAAGGGAGATTAATGAATTAAGTTTGGGAGCTAGCATCTTCAGAGTTAATGGATTATATATGGTTCAAAGAGTTATTTATTTGGTGTTTTAAATTTGTTATTTATTAAACAGGCTGTGGCCAGTATTTTTACCAAGCAACAGGTGTCTGTGTATTCTTTAGTTGTTGAATGATTTAAGGTAATTAAAGTTTTTAAAAGGGGTCATGTTCTTAATGTTCATTCACGGTTGTTTATGCGGATTGTCATTTATAAGGTAATCACTGTGACTGTCATTTATAAGGTAATCACTGTGACTGTCATTTATAAGGTAACCCCTGTGACTGTCATTTATAAGGTAATCACTGTGATTGTCATTTATAAGGTAACCCCTGTGACTGTCATTTATAAGGTAATCACTGTGATTGTCATTTATAAGGTAATCACTGTATCATTTATAAGGTAACCACTGTGACTATCATTTATAAGGTAATCACTGTGACTGTCATTTATAAGGTAACCACTGTGACTATCATTTATAAGGTAACCACTGTGACTATCATTTATAAGGTAATCACTGTGACTGTCATTTATAAGGTAACCACTGTGACTATCATTTATAAGGTAACCACTGTGACTGTCATTTATAAGGTAACCACTGTGACTATCATTTATAAAGTAACCACTGTGACTGTCATTTATAAGGTAATCACTGTGACTGTAATTTATGAGGTAATCTCTGTGTCATTTATAAGGTAACCACTGTGACTGTCATTTATAAGGTAATCACTGTGAATGTCACTTATAAAGTAATCACTGTGACTGTCATTTATAAGGTAACCATTGTGACTGTCATTTATAAGGTAACCACTGTGAATGTCATTTATAAGGTAATCACTGTGAATGTCATTTATAAGGTAACCACTGTAACTGTCATTTATAAAGTAATCACTGTGACTGTCATTTATAAGGTAATCACTGTGACTGTCACTTATAAAGTAATCACTGTGACTGTCATTTATAAGGTAACCCCTGTGACTATCATTTATAAGGTAATCACTGTGACTATCATTTATAAGGTAATCACTGTGACTGTCACTTATAAAGTAATCACTGTGACTGTCATTTATAAGGTAACCCCTGTGACTGTCATTTATAAGGTAATCACTGTGACTGTCATTTATAAGGTAATCACTGTGACTATCATTTATAAAGTAATCACTGTGACTGTCATTTATAAGGTAATCACTGTGAATGTCACTTATAAAGTAACCACTGTGACTGTCATTTATAAGGTAATCGCTGTGAGTGTCATTTATAAGGTAACCACTGTGAATGTCATTTATAAGATAACCACTGTGAATGTCATTTATAAGGTAATCACTGTGAATGTCATTTATAAGGTAACCACTGTGAGTGTCATTTATAAGGTAACCACTGTGACTGTTATTTATAAGGTAACCACTGTGACTGTTATTTATTAAGTAACCACTGTAACTGTCATTTATAAGGTAACCCCTGTGATTTTCATTTATAAGGTAATCACTGTGACTGTCATTTATAAGGTAACCACTGTGACTGTCATTTATAAGGTAACCCCTGTGATTTTAATTTATAAGGTAATCACTGTGACTGTCATTTATAAGGTAGCCACTGTGACTGTCATTTATAAGGTAACCCCTGTGACTGTCACTTATAAGGTAACCCCTGTGACTGTCACTTATAAGGTAATCACTGTGACTGTCATTTATAAGGTAACCACTGTGACTGTCATTTATAAGGTAACCCCTGTGATTTTCATTTATAAGGTAATCACTGTGACTGTCATTTATAAGGTAACCCCTGTGAATGAACATTAAGTACAAGAAAGCTGCAAAATGTACGAGGCTGAAATTGGCTTCTTATTCAGCAACTGATTGCAATTTGCAAAATAAAGCTTTGTAAACAAAATATCTACAGTTATTTTTAGTTTAAATAAAATAATACACTTTCCAAAAACCTAAACAAACTTACATTTTATTTAAAAAAAAAAAAAAAAAATCTTATATTGCAATAAACAGATGGCAAACATGGGACAATTTTGATTATGTTTTGAATAAGTAACTGGTATATTAAAAGGGTTAAAATCCTTTGGGCCACTCATTTATGTGTTGTTATATACAGGGCATGAGCCTATCATAGAACAGATGTTATCAGCCTGGCCCAATGCTCTTTATGTCAAATAATCTGATGCCAACCTTGCCACGTCATATATTTTACCTTTTCTGAATAAGTAACTGGTAATTTGAAAGGGTTAAAATCCTTTGGGTCACTCATTTCTCTGTGGATATATACAAAGCATGAACCCCTTCATAGAATAGACATATTTTCAGCCTGTCCCAATACTTTTTAAGGCAATCTGGTGCCAACCTTGCCACTTCATACATTTTTTCCTTTTCTAAATAAGTAATTGGTATTTAAAAAGGGTTAAAATCCTTTGGGCCACTAATTTCTGTGTGGATATATACAGGGTATGAACCCATCATGGGACAGACGTTTATAAGGTAATCACTGTGACTGTCATTTATAAGATAACCACTGTGACTGTCATTTATAAGGTAATCACTGTGACTGTCATTTATAAGGTAATCACTGTGACTGTCATTTATAAGGTAATCACTGTGACTGTTATTTATAAGGTAACCCCTGTGACTGTCATTTATAAGGTAATCACTGTGACTGTCATTTATAAAGTAACCACTGTGACTGTCATTTATAAGGTAATCACTGTGACTGTAATTTATGAGGTAATCTCTGTGTCATTTATAAGGTAACCACTGTGACTGTCATTTATAAGGTAACCACTGTGACTATCATTTATAAGGTAATCACTGTGACTGTCATTTATAAGGTAACCACTGTGACTATCATTTATAAAGTAACCACTGTGACTGTCATTTATAAGGTAATCACTGTGACTGTAATTTATGAGGTAATCTCTGTGTCATTTATAAGGTAACCACTGTGACTGTCATTTATAAGGTAACCACTGTGACTGTCATTTATAAGGTAATCGCTGTGAGTGTCATTTATAAGGTAACCACTGTGAATGTCATTTATAAGGTAATCACTGTAACTGTCATTTATAAAGTAATCACTGTGACTGTCATTTATAAGGTAATCACTGTGACTGTCACTTATAAAGTAATCACTGTGACTGTCATTTATAAGGTAACCCCTGTGACTATCATTTATAAGGTAACCCCTGTGACTATCATTTATAATGTAATCACTGTGACTATCATTTATAAGGTAATCACTGTGACTGTCACTTATAAAGTAATCACTGTGACTGTCATTTATAAGGTAACCCCTGTGACTGTCATTTATAAGGTAATCACTGTGACTGTCATTTATAAAGTAATCACTGTGACTGTCATTTATAAGGTAATCACTGTGACTGTCATTTATATAGTAACCACTGTGACTGTCATTTATAAAGTAATCACTGTGACTGTCACTTATAAGGTAATCACTGTGAGTGTCATTTATAAGGTAATCTCTGTGAGTTTCATTTATAAGGTAACCACTGTGAATGTCATTTATAAGGTAACCACTGTGAGTGTCATTTATAAGGTAACCACTGTAACTGTCACTTATAAAGTAATCACTGTGACTGTCATTTATAAGGTAATCACTGTGACTGTCATTTATAAGGTAACCCCTGTGATTTTCATTTATAAGGTAATCACTGTGACTGTCATTTATAAGGTAACCACTGTGACTGTCATTTATAAGGTAACCACTATGACTGTCATTTATAAGGTAATCACTGTGACTGTCATTTATAAGGTAACCCCTGTGATTTTCATTTATAAGGTAATCACTCTGACTGTTATTTATAAGGTAACCACTGTGACTGTCATTTATTAAGTAACCACTGTAACTGTCATTTATAAGGTAACCCCTGTGATTTTCATTTATAAGGTAATCACTGTGACTGTCATTTATAAGGTAACCACTGTGACTGTCATTTATAAGGTAACCCCTGTGATTTTCATTTATAAGGTAATCACTGTGACTGTCATTTATAAGGTAACCCCTGTGAATGAACATTAAGCACAAGAAAGCTGCAAAATGTACGAGGCTGAAATTGGCTTCTTATTCAGCAACTGATTGCAATTTGCAAAATAAAGCTTTGTAAACAAAATATCTACAGTTATTTTTAGTTTAAATAAAATAATACACTTTCCAAAAACCTAAACAAACTTACATTTTATTTAAAAAAAAAAAAATATATCTTATATTGCAATAAACAGATGGCAAACATGGGACAATTTTGATTATGTTTTGAATAAGTAACTGGTATATTAAAAGGGTTAAAATCCTTTGGGCCACTCATTTATGTGTTGTTATATACAGGGCATGAGCCTATCATAGAACAGATGTTATCAGCCTGGCCCAATGCTCTTTATGTCAAATAATCTGATGCCAACCTTGCCACGTCATATATTTTACCTTTTCTGAATAAGTAACTGGTAATTTGAAAGGGTTAAAATCCTTTGGGTCACTCATTTCTCTGTGGATATATACAAAGCATGAACCCCTTCATAGAATAGACATATTTTCAGCCTGTCCCAATACTTTTTAAGGCAATCTGGTGCCAACCTTGCCACTTCATACATTTTTTCCTTTTCTAAATAAGTAATTGGTATTTAAAAAGGGTTAAAATCCTTTGGGCCACTAATTTCTGTGTGGATATATACAGGGTATGAACCCATCATGGGACAGACGTTATCAGCCTTGCCCAACGCTCTTTATGGCAAACAAATTGGTGACCACCTTGCTGTTTCATATATTTTACCTTTTGTGAATAAGTAACCAGTATTTTAAAAAGGGTTAAAACTTTTTCAGCTACTCGTTTCTGTGTGGATATATACAGGGGTGAGCCCCTTCATACAATCCATATGTTTTCAGACTGGCAAACGGTTTATATGGCAAACAAACTGGTGCCAACCTTGCCACTTCATATATTTTACCATTTCTGAATAAGTGGTATTTTAAAAGGGTTAAAATCTTTTCGGCCACTAATTTCTGTGTAGATATATTCAGGGCGTGAGCACCTTCATAGGGCAGACATGTTCTCAGCCTGGCCCAATGCTTTCTATGAAAAACAAACTGGTGCCGACCTTGTCAAAACACATATTTTACCTTTTCTAAATAAGTTACTGCTATTTTGAAAGGGTTTCTTTGCCATATAAATCTTTGAGACAGTCTGAAAACATGTGGATTGTATTAAGGGGCTCACGCCCTATATAACCACACAGAAATCAGTGGCCCAAAGGATTTTAACCATTTTAAAATACTATTTACTTACTTAGAAAAGGTAAAATATATAAAGTGACAAAGTTGGTACCAGTTTATTTGCCATAAATAGCGTTGGGCCAGGCTGAGAACATGTCTGTCCTATAACGGGGCTCATGTTCTGTATAGATCCACACAGAAATAAGTGGCCCAAAGGATTTTATCCTTTCAAAATACCAGTTACTTATTCAGAAAAGGTAAAATATATGAGGTGACAAGGTTGGCACCAGTTTGTTTGCCATAGAAAGCATTGGGTAAGGCTGAGAACATGTTTATCTTATGAAGGGATTCATGCCCTGTATATAACCACACAGAAATCGGTGGCCCAAATGATTTTAACCCTTTTAATATACCAGTTACTTATTCAAAGCATAATCAAAATTGTGCCATGTTTGCCATCTGTTTATTGCAATATAAGAATATTTTTTATATAAAATGTAAGTTTGTTTAGATTTTTAGAAAGTGTATTTTATTTAAACTACAAATAACTATAGATATTTTGTTTATAAATCTTTATTTTGCAAATTGCAATCAGTTTCAGAATAAGAAGACAACTTCAGCCTTGTACATTTTGCAGATTTCTTGAACTTAATGTTCACTCACAGTGGTTACTTTATAAATGACAGTCACAGTGATTACCTTATAAGTGACAGTCACAGTGGTTACCTTATAAATGACAGTCACAGTAATTACCTTATAAATGACAGTCACAGGGGTTACCTTATAAATGACAGTCACAATGATTACCTTATAAGTGACAGTCACAGTTATTACCTTATAAATGACAGTCACAGTGGTTACCTTATAAATGACAGTCACAGTGATTCCCTTATAAATGACAGTCACAGTTATTACCTTATAAATGAGAGTCACAGTAATTACCTTATAAATGACAGTCACAGTGGTTACCTTATAAATGACAGTCACAGTGGTTACCTTATAAATGACAGTCACAGTTATTACCTTATAAATGACAGTCACAGTGGTTACCTTATAAATGACAGTCACAGTGGTTACCTTATAAGTGACAGTCACAGTGGTTACCTTATAAATGACAGTCACAGTAATTACCTTATAAATGACAGTCACAGGGGTTACCTTATAAATGACAGTCACAATGATTACCTTATAAGTGACAGTCACAGTTATTACCTTATAAATGACAGTCACAGTGGTTACCTTATAAATGACAGTCACAGTGATTCCCTTATAAATGACAGTCACAGTTATTACCTTATAAATGAGAGTCACAGTAATTACCTTATAAATGACAGTCACAGTGGTTACCTTATAAATGATAGTCACAGTGATTACCTTATAAATGACAGTCACAGTGGTTACCTTATAAATGACAGTCACAGTGGTTACCTTAAAAATGACAGTCACAGTGGTTACCTTATAAATGACAGTCACAGGGGTTACCTTATAAATGAGAGTCACAGTAATTACCTTATAAATGACAGTCACAGTGGTTACCTTATAAATGACAGTCACAGTGGTTACCTTATAAATGAGAGTCACAGTAATTACCTTATAAATGACAGTCACAGTGGTTACCTTATAAATGAGAGTCACAGTAATTACCTTATAAATGAGTCACAGTGATTACCTTATAAGTGACAGTCACAGTGGTTACCTTATAAGTGACAGTCACAGTGATTACCTTATAAGTGACAGTCACAGTGGTTACCTTATAAATGACAGTCACAGTGATTACCTTATAAATGACAGTCACAGTGGTTACCTTATAAATGACAGTCACAGTGATTACCTTATAAATGACAGTCACAGTGGTTACCTTTAAAATGACAGTCACAGTGATTGCCTTATAAATGAAAGTCACAGTGGTTACCTTATAAATGACAGTCACAGTGGTTACTTTATAAATGACAGTCACAGTGATTACCTTATAAATGACAGTCATAGTGGTTACTTTATAAATGACAGTCATAGTGATTACCTTATAAATGACAGTCACAGTGTATGCCTTATAAGTGATAGTCACAGTGATTGTCACTTATAAGGTAATCAATGTGACTGTCATTTATAAGGCAATCACTGTGACTGTCACTTATAAGGTATACACTGTGACTGTCATTTATAAAGGTAATCACTGTGACTATCATTTATAAAGTAACCACTATGACTGTCATTTGTAAGGTAATCCTTGTGACTGTCATTTATAAGGTAACCACTGTGACTGTCACTTATAAGGTAATCACTGTCACTGTAATTTATAAGGTAACCACTGTGACTGTCACTTATAAGGTAATCACTATGACTGTCACTTATAAAGTAATCACTGTGACTGTCACTTATAAGGTAACCACTGTGACTGTCACTTATAAGGTAATCACTATGACTGTCACTTATAAGGTAATCAATGTGACTGTCATTTATAAGGCAGTCACAGTGATTACCATTTAAATGACAGTCACAGTGATTACCTTATAAGCGACAGTCACAGTGATTGCCTTATACGTGAAAGCTAGGGTGACAACATATCCAAACTGCCATGCAGGGACGCCCCCCCCCCAAAAAAAAAAAAGTTAAAAGATACACATTCAGCACAGATATAATGGAAGTATGAATGTAAAGTGAAAATGTTACATATAATGTAAAAACAATAGTATGCTAATTATATGTAAAGAAAACTTACAGTTGAAAAAACAAACTTTCACTTTTTACACTTTACATGTTTGCAGAATTATAAGAATGTATACAGTTTGTGTACCGTATAAACTGCTAGAACATAGTCACAATAGACATTTTTTTCTTTCACAATGATCCTCGCTTCTGTGTATATAGTCCCTTGAAGTAGAACTTTACAGAAGTATTAGCCAGCAGTCCCTTCAGCACTTTCCCTTTTACAAACAATGACAACATTTCCTCCTAAGGTAAATCAAACTGTTCTTGGTTGGAGAGAACCGTTTGATTTACCTTAGGAGGAAATGTTGTCATTGGAGTGAGTGCAAAGCTGTAAATTTTGCCTGCATGAGCATGACCGCTGATCATGGCGTTACTTAACTTACCTAATGCTTGGCTCCAGTCCAACGGAGTTCTGACAACGGCTGTGGCACAGTCACTCAGCAACAGCAGTCACTCACGAGTCTCTCCACCGGTCTCGACTCCACTAACGTCATCCACGGGCCAGGTCATCAGTAGTAGTCCACGCAGGCAGCCTGCGGTATCACATTATATAGAGCTAGAGTGTAGAGGCTAGAGCTAGAGTAGACTAGACAGCAACCCAGAGGGGGGGCGGGTGGTCCGGCCGGGGAAATCTTGCATATATTAGAATAAATTCATATCCGGCGCCTCTGGTCTGCAGTCTGGCCCCCTGCCCCCTGGGATGATGTTGTCTGGAGTCTAGGAGGAGTCAACACTCTCACCTCACTATCTATCTGCGCTGCGGGAAGCCGGCAACAAGCCGCCCTAGAGACTAACTAAGACCAGTGAGAATGAGTCAATCCGCGTGGCTGTCAGTGCTGTCAGTTTCAGCAGTCAGTCCGGGACAATGAATGGAGGCACCCGGGACCCGGGACAGACCTTTAAAATGCGGGACTGTCCCGGGCAATACAGGACACGTGGTCACCTTAATGACAGACACAGTGATTACCTTATAAATGAAAGTCACAGTGATTACCTTATAAATGACAGTCACAGTGATTGCCTTATAAATGACAGTCACAGGGGTTACCTTATAAATGACAGTCACAGTGATTGCCTTATAAATGACAGTCACAGGGGTTACCTTATAAATGACAGTCACAGTGGTTACCTTATAAATGACAATCACAGGGGTTACCTTATAAATGACAGTCACAGTGGTTACCTTATAAATTACAGTCACAGTGATTACCTTATAAATGACAGTCACAGTGATTACCTTATAAATGACAGTCACAGGGGTTACCTTATAAATGACAGTCACAGGGGTTACTTTATAAATAACAGTCACAGGGGTTACTTTATAAATGATAGTCACAGGGGTTACTTTATAAATGACAGTCACAGGGGTTACTTTATAAATAACAGTCACAGGGGTTACTTTATAAATGACAGTCACAGGGGTTACCTTATAAATGACAGTCACAGTGGTTACCTTATAAATGACAGTCACAGTGGTTACCTTATAAATGACAATCACAGGGGTTACCTTATAAATGACAGTCACAGTGGTTACCTTATAAATTACAGTCACAGTGATTACCTTATAAATGACAGTCACAGTGATTACCTTATAAATGACAATCACAGGGGTTACCTTATAAATGACAGTCACAGGGGTTACTTTATAAATAACAGTCACAGGGGTTACTTTATAAATGATAGTCACAGGGGTTACTTTATAAATGACAGTCACAGGGGTTACTTTATAAATAACAGTCACAGGGGTTACTTTATAAATGACAGTCACAGGGGTTACCTTATAAATGACAGTCACAGTGGTTACCTTATAAATGACAGTCACAGTGGTTACCTTATAAATGACAATCACAGGGGTTACCTTATAAATGACAGTCACAGTGGTTACCTTATAAATGACAGTCACAGTGATTACCTTATAAATTACAGTCACAGTGATTACCTTATAAATGGCAGACACAGTGATTACCTTATAAATGACAGTCACAGGGGTTACCTTATAAATGACAGTTACAGTGATTACCTTATAAGTGACAGTCACAGTGATTACCTTATAAATGACAGTCACAGTGGTTACCTTATAAATGACAGTCACAGTGGTTACCTTATAAATGGCAGTCACAGGGGTTACCTTATAAATGATAGTCACAGTGGTTACCTTATAAATGACAGTCACAGTGATTGCCTTATAAATGACAGTCACAGGGGTTACCTTATAAATGACAATCACAGGGGTTACCTTATAAATGACAGTCACAGGGGTTACTTTATAAATAACAGTCACAGGGGTTACTTTATAAATGACAGTCACAGGGGTTACTTTATAAATAACAGTCACAGGGGTTACTTTATAAATGATAGTCACAGTGATTACCTTATAAATTACAGTCACAGGGGTTACCTTGTAAATGACAGTCACAGGGGTTATTTTATAAATAACAGTCACAGGGGTTACCTTATAAATTACAGTCACAGGGGTTATTTTATAAATAACAGTCACAGGGGTTACTTTATAAATGACAGTCACAGGGGTTACCTTATAAATAACAGTCACAGGGGTTACCTTATAAATGACAGTCACAGTCGTTACCTTATAAATGGCAGACACAGTGATTACCTTATAAATGACAGTCACAGTGATTGCCTTATAAATGACAGTCACAGGGGTTACCTTATAAATGACAATCACAGGGGTTACCTTATAAATGACAATCACAGTGGTTACCTTATAAATGACAGTCACAGTGATTGCCTTATAAATGGCAGTCACAGTGGTTACCTTATAAATGACAGTCACAGTGGTTACCTTATAAATGACAGTCACAGTGATTACCTTATAAATGGCAGTCACAGTGATTACCTTATAAATGACAGTCACAGGGGTTACCTTATAAATGAGTCACAGTGATTACCTTATAAATGATAGTCACAGTAGCTACCTTATAAATGACAGTCACAGTGGTTACCTTATAAATGAGTCACAGTGATTACCTTATAAATGACAGTCACAGTAGTTACCTTATAAATGGCAGTCACAGTGGTTACCATATAAATGACAGTCACAGTAGTTACCTTATAAATGACAGTCACAGTGATTACCTTATAAATGACAGTCACAGTAGTTACCTTATAAATGACAGTCACAGTGGTTACCTTATAAATGACAGTCACAGTAGTTACCTTATAAATGACAGTCACAGTAGTTACCTTATAAATGACAGTCACAGTGATTACCTTATAAGTGACAGTCACAGTGATTACCTTATAAATGACAGTCACAGTAGTTACCTTATAAATGACAGTCACAGTGGTTACCTTATAAATGACAGTCACAGTGATTACCTTATAAATGACAGTCACAGTGGTTACCTTATAAGTGACAGTCACAGTGGTTACCTTATAAATGACAGTCACAGTGGTTACTTTATAAATGTTATGACAGTCACAGTGATTACCTTATAAGTGACAGTCACAGTGGTTACCTTATAAATGACAGTCACAGTGGTTACTTTATAAATGACAGTCACAGTGATTACCTTATAAATGACAGTCACAGTGATTACCTTATAAATGACAATCAGCATAAACCACTGTGAGTTAACATTTAGAACAAGAAAGCTGCAAAATGTTTAGTTTTCAGAATTATTGTCTATTGGTTGTTACAGTAAGTTGATTTTTTTTAAAAAAGCAAACAAAAAAACCTTTGAGTGGAGGTCCCATGTTTCCTGTCTAGAGTGGAGGTCACATGTTTCCTGTCTAGAGTGGAGGTCACATGTTTCCTGTCCAGAGTGGAGGTCACATGTTTCCTGTCCAGAGTGGAGGTCACATGTTTCCTGTCCAGAGTGGAGGTCACATGTTTCCTGTCTAGAGTGGAGGTCACATGTTTCCTGTCTAGAGTGGAGGTCACATGTTTCCTGTCCAGAGTAGAGGTCACATGTTTCCTGTCCAGAGTAGAGGTCACATGTTTCCTGTCTAGAGTAGAGGTCACATGTTTATTGTCTAGAGTAGAGGTCATATGTTTCCTGTCTAGAGTGGAGGTCACATGTTTCCTGTCTAGAGTAGAGGTCATATGTTTCCTGTCTAGAGTAGAGG
>NC_069507.1:283179829-283234829 GCF_027579735.1 Bombina bombina | reverse complement strand
ACTTGTAATATGCGCACAAGTAAGTACAGGCACAATATTGTTTATTGCAACCAGTGCTAACAATAGCGCGCCACTTGTAATATGTGCACAAGTTAGCGCAGGTACAATATTGTTTATCACGACCAATTCTAACAATAGCGCGCCACTTGTAATATGCGCACAAGTAAGTACAGGTACAATATTGTTTATTGCGACAAATGCGAACAATAGCGCGCCACTTGTAATATGCGCACAAGTAAGTACAGGCACAATATTGTTTATTGCGACAAATGCGAACAATAGCGCACGACTTGTAATATGCGCACAAGTAAGTACAGGCACAATATTGTTTATTGCGACAAATGCGAACAATAGCGCGCCACTTGTAATATGCGCACAAGTAAGTACAGGCACAATATTGTTTATTGCAACCAGTGCTAACAATAGCGCGCCACTTGTAATATGCGCACAAGTAAGTACAGGCACAATATTGTTTATCACGACCAATTCTAACAATAGCGCGCCACTTGTAATATGCGCACAAGTAAGTACAGGTACAATATTGTTTATTGCGACAAATGCGAACAATAGCGCGCCACTTGTAATATGCGCACAAGTAAGTACAGGCACAATATTGTTTATCACGACCAGTGCTAACACTAGCGCACCACTAGTAATATGCGCACAAGTAAGTACAGGCACAATATTGTTTATCACGACCAGTGCTAACACTAGCGCACCACTAGTAATATGCGCACAAGTAAGTACAGGTACAATATTGTTTATCACGATCAGTGCTAACACTAGCGCACCACTAGTAATATGCGCACAAGTAAGTACAGGCACAATATTGTTTATCACGATCAGTGCTAACACTAGCGCACCACTAGTAATATGCGCACAAGTAAGTACAGGCACAATATTGTTTATCACGACCAGTGCTAACACTAGCGCACCACTTGTAATATGCGCACAAGTTAGCGCAGGCACAATATTGTTTATCACGACCAGTGCTAACACTAGCGCACCACTAGTAATCTAGCCCTCTGTAGTTAGACTGAATAATGAGATTATATTACAGCATCCTACTGTGCACGGGGAATCTAATTAGTGAATGTCACACACAGCTGGTATCAGACTCACCTCCATAAGTTAGCGCAGGCACAATATTGTTTATCACGATCAGTGCTAACACTAGCGCACCACTAGTAATCTAGCCCTCTGTAGTTAGACTGAATAATGAGATTATATTACAGCATCCTACTGTGCACGGGGAATCTAATTAGTGAATGTCACACACAGCTGGTATCAGACTCACCTCCATAAGTTGGGCTTCCCTGCCTGAATTTCAATATCAGTTTATCATCATCTTTCCTCCACTCGGCATTGTCCTTCACATGACAACGTAGATCAATGCTCTTTCCTGCTTGTGCAAAGACTTTCATAGGCTCACAAAATACCAGAGAGAGGCCTAGAATAAAACAGAACAACACGTGAGCGAGTATATCTTGTGGGTGGCTAAGTCTCATGTCACAGACTGGCCAGGGAATATTATTCTCACATGTCTGGGGATGACCTTGCTAGATTGACGGAGCAGTTGGGGTTTTGGTCTAAGGAGGTCACAATGTCTAAAGTCTAATATAAAGTAATGAAGCTCTCTAGTATAGAGAATCTCACAGGGGAGAGTGAAGTTAACAGGAGAGCACTTTTCACTGATATAAATTCTCAGTTTGCAGCAATTACAAATGAATCTGGAAGGTTTTCACTAGAGTATGACTTGCATGTGCATTTATCTCTAGTTTAGTAATATTTATTTTCTGAACATCATTTTGGAGAAACTTCACCTGTATACAGCTGCTGAGATAAAGCAGTGAGACATGTTTGGAGAATGTAATAACGAAGTGAATCTCAGACACACCCAGAGAACTTCCTTGTCCAACCCAAGGCAATTGTTCCTCCCACCTTCTGAAACTCACGCGCTTATTTCACATAGAGTAAATGCAAAGTGCAGTGTAATTTGTAAATGATACACAGGGGTAGATTTACCAATGTCTGTCCGACATGATACGCTGTAGCGTATTATGTCCGACAGACATCGCTGAATGCCGACAGCATACGCTGTCAGCATTTATCATTACACGAGCAGTTCACCAGAACTGCTTGTGCAATGCCACCACCTGCAGATTCGTGGCCAATCGTCCGCTAGCAGGGGGCGTCAATCAGCCCGATCGTATAGGATCGGGCAGATTTAAGACCGCAGTCTCTGAGGCAGCGGACATGTTATGGAGCAGTGGTCTTTAGAAGGCTCGCACGGGAACAAGGGCCATTCAGCTCTTGCTAAATCTACCCCACAGACTTAGAATGATAACCAGTGGATTCTGACTTACAATGTCCCCTTTAATAACTATCCAGGCAGATAGTCCACTTGTTAAAAGAGGTGCACAACACAAGATTACATCATTAAAACACATCATAACTAAGCTACAATAATCTAAGTGTGAAACAACAAAGACGATTAACATGGTAGAGACTGATTATTTGAAAACAATGTAAAAGTAACTGTTACGGTTGCCTCCAGGCTGGCTGGAAGTTGGACCGTAGAAAAGGATGCTCCTAGCGCTCACCAAAGGATCATCAGCACCGTAGTCGGCAATCCCTGTAGTGATATAGCTGTCCCCTACAAACATGAGTCAAAGCTGCAAGTTAGAGGGTCAGAATAGGTCTCATGTGCTGGACACACAGCCTGCTTTTTATTGAGGTTACATGCAAACAGGACACTCTCAGGGGGAGGCATAAAATCCCCCATCACACATTTGATATTAGATAGAGAGACACTCCCTTTGACAGGCCACAACATTACTTCAGCAGATAACATTACACACAATAAAACAATGCAGTCCACCTTATCACTAGCAGTCTGATTAGACAATGGGAAGGTTTATCACAAAACTTAATTAGAGCTGATCCCAGCAAACTTGTATTTAGAATAGGTTTCTTGAAGCTGAACAAAGTTATCTCTTTAGTTCTGACCGAAGGGTCTGTCACATAGCACTTAATGGCACACAATGAAAACCAATGCCTCTGTAACAGTGCTCCCCCTCTGTGGAACACTCTGCCTGTGTGGCACCTGGCTCAGCAAGTCCCATTCACTGAACCAAGTGGGAGAAAGCCAGGGACAAGCTATTTTACAGGTCTGGGGACATAGTCTTAAAGGGGCATTGTTCACCAAAGTCACAATATGTCCCCAGACGGTTCTTAAAGGGCCATACACGCCCAATAAAAGTTAATATGTTCTCAGGGGCACAATCTTCCAGGGGCCATAGTCATGAGGAAGGAGGCTGGCAAATAGGCTTCTCCACGATCCATGGAAGCAGGGCAATTTTTCATTTAAAGGGCCAGTTACAAATAGCAGTTTGTAACATATCTCCCCTTTTGGAGGGAGACTAACCAGGCACCTGACCTTCTGTCGGTCAGTGCCTAAGTTAGTCTCGCAACCCACCCACAAATAAACATTAGCAGCAAAGTAGCCCCCCCACAATACGTAGTACTGGCCTGTAGGTTCCAGGTTGTAGGATGAAAGTGTAGCATCCTCGGCCTTCCTGGCGCAGCTGGGCAAATAGCTGATGGTACTTGGGGGGCAGAGGCCAGCGGCACTCTGCCCTGGTGCCAGCGCTTCTGCTGGGGTGAGGGGTTTGCAGGCCAGTCCTGTAACAAGGGGGTCTGTAGGGCAGAGGCCAGAAGCGCTCTGTCCTGATGCCAGCTCTTCTGCTGGGGTGAGGGGTTTGCAGGCCAGCCCTGTAACAAGGGGGTCTGTAGGGCAGAGGCCAGCAGCGCTCTGTCCTAATGCCAGCTCTTCTGCTGGGGGCATTGGGGCATAGTCCTGCCCGGTGGCAAAGGGAACGTGGGGGTCAGTGGGGGTTAACATCTCCACTGTTAACCCTGGGCCCAAGTTAGGAGTTAGCTGGAGAATGGAGACTGGGCTCCCAATCCACTGCATCTCACTCTGCTGCTGGGGGACAGGACCAACTGTCTCTGCCCCCTGTAACTCAGCCTGCCGCTGGGGAATGGAGTCTGGGCTCCCAATTCCCTGCAATTCACTCTGCTGCTGGGGGACAGGACCAACTGTCTCTGCCCCCTTTAACTCAGCCTGCCGCTGGGGGATGGAGTCTGGGCTCCCAATTCCCTGCATATTCCTCTGCTGCTGGGGGACAGGACCAACTGTCTCTGCCCCCTGTAACTCATTTTCTCGCTGGAGAGCAGGTGTCCATACCCCCAAACTCCACAGTTGGCGCTCAAAGGCTTGTGCCGCTTCGTTCTCAGTAGCCAATTTTCGGATGATTCGACTGACTACCTCCTGTGCAGGGTCTGGACCATATCGGACTAGCCGCCTCTTTACCTCTGGAACGAAATCGGCGCCCTCATAGCGACAGATCAGGTTGAGGTGCTCTTCACAGGGTTCTGACCAGTGTCTTGTCAGCTCCATGCTGCTGTAGGTAGGGACGCTGCACAGTGGCTAGCGTTGCCCTCAATAACTCTCCTACGATACCAGTGCTGTTGGGGTGCTGCTCCTTGCGCTAGGACGCCAAATCCCACCGCTGCCGCCAAATGTTACGGTTGCCTCCAGGCTGGCTGGAAGTTGGACCGTAGAAAAGGATGCTCCTAGCGCTCACCAAAGAATCATCAGCACCGTAGTCAGCAATCCCTGTAGTGATATAGCTGTCCCCTACAAACATGAGTCAAAGCTGCAAGTTAGAGGGACAGAATAGGTCTGATGTGCTGGACACACAGCCTGCTTTTTATTGAGGTTACATGCAAACAGGACACTCTCAGGGGGAGGCATAAAATCCCCCATCACACATTTGATATTAGATAGAGAGACACTCCC
The DNA here is from genome assembly GCF_027579735.1 of Bombina bombina. Taxonomy (NCBI): domain Eukaryota; kingdom Metazoa; phylum Chordata; class Amphibia; order Anura; family Bombinatoridae; genus Bombina; species Bombina bombina. The sequence goes on along the minus strand of NC_069507.1, from coordinate 283,229,965 downwards.
TTTGACAGGCCACAACATTACTTCAGCAGATAACAAGTTACACACAATAAAACAATGCAGTCCACCTTATCACTAGCAGTCTGATTAGACAATGGGAATGTTTATCACTAAACCTAATTAGAGCTGATCCCAGCAAACTTGTATTTAGAATTGAACAAAATTAACTCTTAATGGCACACAATGAAACTGAACCAAGTGGGAGAAAGCCAGGGACAAGTCATTTCACAGGTCTGGGGACATAGTCTTAAAGGGGCATTGTTCACCAAAGTCACAATATGTCCCCAGACGGTTCTTAAAGGGCCATACACACCCAATAAAAGTTAATATGTTCTCAGGGGCACAATCTTCCAGGGGCCATAGTCATGAGGAAGGAGGCTGGCAAATAGGCTTCTCCACGATCCATGGAAGCAGGGCAATTTTTCATTTAAAGGGCCAGTTACAAATAGCAGTTTGTAACAGTAACTCAGTGTGAGACTTAATTACTCTGATGCAAACCCTACATATAATGTTTTCCTCACTATTGGGATAGTTTCCACGATATGTAACTGAGTCTCACTCTCCCATGTTTATATATCATTTAGATACAAAGGTCATTATATCATTTAGATACAAAGGTCATTATATCATTTAGATACAAAGGTCATTATATCATTTAGATACAAAGGTAATTATATCATTTAGATACAAAGGTAATTATATCATTTAGATACAAAGGTCATTATATCATTTAGATACAAAGGGCATTATATCATTTAGATACAAAGGTCATTATATCATTTAGATACAAAGGTCATTATATCATTTAGGCACAAAGGTCATTATATCATTTAGATACAAAGGTCATTATATCATTTAGATACAAAGGGCATTATATAATTTAGATACAAAGGGCATTATATCATTTAGATACAAAGGTCATTATATCATTTAGATACAAAGGTCATTATATCATTTAGATACAAAGGTCATTATATCATTTAGATACAAAGGTCATTATATCATTTAGATACAAAGGTCATTATATCATTTAGATACAAAGGTCATTATATAATTTAGGCACAAAGGTAATTATATCATTTAGGCACAAAGGTCATTATATCATTTAGATACAAAGGTCATTATATCATTTAGATACAAAGGGCATTATATAATTTAGATACAAAGGTAATTATATCATTTAGATACAAAGGTCATTATATCATTTAGATACAAAGGTCATTATATCATTTAGATACAAAGGTAATTATATCATTTAGATACAAAGGTCATTATATCATTTAGATACAAAGGTCATTATATAATTTAGATACAAAGGTCATTATATCATTTAGATACAAAGGTCATTATATCATTTAGGTACAAAGGTCATTATATCATTTAAATACAAAGGTCATTGTATCATTTAGATACAAAGGTCATTGTATCATTTAGATACAAAAGTCATTATATCATTTAGATACAAAGGTCATTATATCATTTAGATACAAAGGTCATTATATCATTTAGATACAAAGGTCATTATATCATTTAGGTACAAAGGTCATTATATCATTTAGATACAAAGGTCATTGTATCATTTAGATACAAAGGTCATTGTATCATTTAGATACAAAAGTCATTATATCATTTAGATACAAAGGTCATTATATAATTTAGATACAAAGGTCATTATATCATTTAGATACAAAGGTCATTATATCATTTAGATACAAAGGACATTATATCATTTAGATACAAAGGTAATTATATAATTTAGATACAAAGGTCATTATATCATTTAGGTACAAAGGTCATATCATTTAGGTACAAAGGTCATATCATTTAGATACAAAGGTCATATCATTTAGATACAAAGGTCATTGTATCATTTAGATACAAAGGCATTATATCATTTAGATACAAAGGTCATTATATCATTTAGATACAAAGGTCATTATATAATTTAGATACAAAGGTCATTATATCATTTAGATACAAAGGTCATTATATCATTTAGATACAAAGGTCATTATATCATTTAGATACAAAGGTAATTATATCATTTAGATACAAAGGTCATTATATCATTTAGGTACAAAGGTCATATCATTTAGGTACAAAGGTCATATCATTTAGATACAAAGGTCATTATATCATTTAGATACAAAGGTCATTATATCATTTAGGTACAAAGGTCATTATATCATTTAGATACAAAGGTCATATCATTTAGATACAAAGGTCATATCATTTAGATACAAAGGTCATATCATTTAGATACAAAGATCATTATATCATTTAGGTACAAAGGTCATATCATTTAGATACAAAGGTCATTGTATCATTTAGATACAAAGGTCATTATATCATTTAGGTACAAAGGTCATTATATCATTTAGATACAAAGGTCATATCATTTAGATACAAAGGTCATATCATTTAGATACAAAGGTCATATCATTTAGATACAAAGGTCATTGTATCATTTAGATACAAAGGTCATTATATCATTTAGATACAAAGGTCATTATATCATTTAGATACAAAGGTCATATCATTTAGATAGAAAGGTCATATCATTTAGATACAAAGGTCATTATATCATTTAGGTACAAAGGTCATTATATCATTTAGGTACAAAGGTCATATCATTTAGATACAAAGGTCATTATATCATTTAGGTACAAAGGTCATTATATCATTTAGGTACAAAGGTAATTATATCATTTAGGTACAAAGGTCATATCATTTAGATACAAAGGTCATTATATCATTTAGATACAAAGGTCATTATATCATTTAGGTACAAAGGTCATTATATCATTTAGATAGAAAGGTCATATCATTTAGATACAAAGGTCATTATATCATTTAGATACAAAGGTCATATCATTTAGATACAAAGATCATTATATCATTTAGGTACAAAGGTCATATCATTTAGATACAAAGGTCATTGTATCATTTAGATACAAAGGTCATTGTATCATTTAGGATACTTTGCTCTCTGACCTCTGTATATCTCAGCGCCTGTATCCAATGTGTCTGGTGGGTCATTCTGTAAATCTCCCTTGCAATCTACTTATCTAGGGCTACATTACGAGTGGAGCACTATTTATCATTCCTGCTTGGGTGTTAACTCCGATAGAAGTAAGATCTTTGCGTGCGTTGCGTAGTCTGTGTTTAGAAGTTGAAAGTAAAAAGTTTTTGCACGTTCGCTAACCCAACTCGTGTAAAAAAACGCATTAAAGGGACACGAAACCCACATTTTTTCTTCCATGATTTAGAAAGAGCATAGAAATAGAAACAACTTTCTAATTTACTTCTATTATCTAATTTGCTTCATTCTTTTGATATTCTTTGCTGGAAAGCATATCTAGATATGCTTAGTAGCTGTTGATTGGTAGCTGCGCATAGATGCCTCCTGTGATTGGCTCACCATGTGCATTGCTATTTCTTCATTAAAGGATATATAAAGAATAAAGCAAATTAGATAATAGAAGTAAATTGGAATGTTGTTTAGAATTCTATTCTCTACTTTAATCATGAAAGATTTTTTTTGGGTAAACTGCTCCTTTAACTGATTCCCCCATATACTACAATGGATCGCAAAAGGGGGGGGGGGGGGGGGCTAGCACCCAACACGTTGCGCAAACCTGATCGCATTTTCTTAAGTGTATATGAATTATTATTATATATAGGAGTGTATGTATGTATGCATGTATGTGTGTGTATGTATATATGTGTGTGTATATATATATATATACCTATTTAAAAATACTTAGAACATATACCCCTATGTAAAGAACATTGGAATGTGAAGTATTTCCATTAAGTACACAGTTAAAATCTTTATTAAATATGAATATTTCATAAATGTTTTTTCATGTTTTCAGCTACTTTTTTTTTTTTTAAATAATTTTTTATTGAGGTATTGGCATAAAACATAAATAATATACAATACACCTTTTTGTCAAAAGAATAGGATACAAACATAAGAAACCAAAACAATTCGGCGTCTATATAATACATTGACTAAAGGCAAATGAAACCTCGATTTTTCAATAATATACCATGTATAACTGACCAGTTAGAAATATGGATTTAATCCTCAAGTACCAAGAATATATGAAGTAGGAGTTATCTGATGGTCAGGAGTCTAGCTCCTTAGGAGCTTCAAAAAGAGCGTGAACAAGGGGGAAGGGGATATTCAGCGGGTAAGCACCGCTATAGATAGAAGGGAAAGGGTGGAGGGCGGAGCCATATTTATATGCTAATACTTTAGGGAACTTGGAGGGGGGTTTTTAGTCTTGCCAATGAAGTGAATTGAATGGGGCATGAAGCAGGGTCAACTATCTATTCCTAGATAGTTATGCAAATATATAGTAGGGGTATATATAAAGGTTAACCTTATATTGGAAGCTCTATCAATATTGTTTTGACATTAATACATATTCTGACCCTATAAGGCTGGATCCTGAAATACAAAAACAATGCTTCTTTTACCATTCTATATCAATGGTTCTAAGTTACCCAAGTATATATAAAACAGCTTATGAGCTATCAGTGGAACTATAGTAGTTTTAACATGGCTATATGCGAAGGATCTAGTTAGTAGATTAGGGATATTACAACAATAGATTATATAATGAAAGATGATCCCATGTATCATGTCTCTAGGCCATTTAAACTAACTTATATTTACACCCTTGAGGCTCAGACTCCAGATTTAGGCATCATGTATAAAGATATTATCAACAAGTGGAGCTCTAAAACACATTATCAGCCAGAGAAGCATAGATTATGTAAAGAGGCTTTGCACATTATTTCCATGCTAGGAGTGTAGGTGTAATAGGACGATTAATGTAAAAACATAAAACAGTGTATACCTTAGGTGAACAGCCTATCTATAGATAGATCTATGCAAAGTGATTTCAACTTTTTTTGTAAAAAACTCTATATAAAACTAACATTTAACTTGAAGAGATTTGGTATAAATTAGTATCTAGCATTTTCATTGTAAGGCATTAGTTAACATAGGTGCTGAAGTAACAGATTTAACTAGGTAAGTAATCCTCAAATATATCAATGCTCATAATAAGGGTGATAGCTAGGCTAAGTGACACTCCAAATATATGTAACTGTAGTGTATTATCATAAAATTCATTAATCAAGCAGATAATTTCCAGAAGAATTACATGTGTCCATATCGCAACTAAAAGCTAATATCATGGCTAGATGTGACGTAGTCGAATATAACATAAAAGATATAGGCTCTGAAAAACATGTACCTGTCACTAGCAAGGCGGTACTTAATATACCTTTACAGATATCTCATGCCTTATAAATAATTTAGCAGTAGTTGAGATGTTCCCTTTATAGGTAATGCACAATACATATAAATGCTACATATTATAAAGATTATTAGGAGCATGCGTGGGTGTAATTATATATCCCATACCTTAAGTCAACATTTGTAAATAGCACCTGTTATAAGTGAGATTTGTCATAACATTTAGAAGCATAGATAGAAAAGTAAGTACTGTAAATCTTATCAGCTCTTATAGGTTGATGAGGGAAATCACAGAATTAGTAAGTGAAAATAATTGAAGCTGCTATATTACATTCATGCTTTTAAGTTAAGTGGTATCCTAACACCCCTCGAGCTACTAACATTATTCATATGTGCTAGGTTACGCACAGCATATATATTATTCTAACTGATGAACCTGCATAAATTTGGTTCTTAGTAAAAGGATATACTATTTAACTACCAAGTAAGGAGAACACATTGTGTGGTAGACAAACATTACTAAACGTATATTCTGTAGGGGAGTAAAACTAGAGCTCTACCCATTATATGCATAATGAACAGTACTAACATACAAACACTAGTTGTGATTAACGTGATAGAGCAGTACATACTGAGTGATAAGCATACAGTACCAAACACACATTCTATAGGGGAGTAAAACTAGAACTTTATCAGTAATGTGTATATTGGACAGCACTGACATATAAATGCTAGTTGTGTTTGACTTGAAAAAGCAGCCATAGTAAACTAGTTTATAGAAGAATAATCACTAGTCCAGGTATGAAATTTTGGAGGTCAGAAATATGTCCCAGCCTAATGTACCATATGTTAATGGGCTTAAAATACACACCAAGCTTACCAGGCAATAAGCAATAATTACTGAGGGAGGGAAAACGTTAAACATTATCTGCATTAGACAATTGATTGGTATGATAGGTTAGGCATCGATATCCAGTTAAATAGCTCTCATCAAGATGTCCCTGCCTAAAGATACATTTCCATAGGGAGCTTAGTAGGCTATATGGTGGTAAAGGATATATAGGTACACAACAGTCACCATCATGAAGGGTTGCCTAACGAAAGTTAATGCCAGAGTCACACTTAATACAGGCTAGGACTTGGGAGTAGTTAGCCTATTCCAATTCTTAGATGGGGTAATGTAGGAGCAAGTTTTCCAGGTAGGGGCATGATGAAAGTAATTTTAAATGCAAGTACATAAAATATTTTACCCAATCCACAATCTCCAGACCGCAATTGCGTGGCCGCAGAGGGTCTGATGATGTCTTTCTCGTTCTTGTTTCCTGTGGGGAGATTTGGGTGGCTGTGGAAATAGAAGCTGAGGCCTAGTCTACGGATGACGGTAAGCTTATCCGGCTGCTGTTTTGATCTCAAAGGTATCGAGGGGCCGGTAGTACAGTAAGCTTGCGACTCGTTATCCTGAGTGGTGACCGCCCCACGTGTGGCAGTTATATCTACCTTTGGCTCAGAGCTGATAACATCTCCCGTTGCTGAAGTTAGAGAGAGAGGCCCATGACACAACGTTGAGGTCTTACATGTAGGGATCGGGTCACCCTCTCCTGCGGATGCGCTCCGATCAATTTGCTCGTTCAACAGCTGAGCTCTGGCCAAGCTGCTGTCTTGTGTAGTTGCTCCCCGCTGTTCCGACATCTGCAAGTCAGATTCCGCTTTGCTTGCTGTAGGCTGATCCACTATGTCCTGGGGTATAGCGATGCTGCATTTTGGCAAGTTCGTTTCCGGCCAAACAGACTCCTCTACGGCTTCTCTTGTCAGAGTATTATGTTGAAATGAGTTCGTCACAGCTTTCAATTCGGCCACTAGTTCCTGATGGTGATAGTCTAGGGTGTTCATTAAGGCATGTAATGCCGTAATAAGTTGGTGCTCCATTTGCACGCTATATAGTGGTGTGCCAGAGAAAATTCACAGTTCACCTAGATGCTGCGTATGTGTTTATAATTATGGCAGTGGAAGCTTGGCGTGCTCTCAGCCTGCTAGTAAGCCTCTTCACTGATAGCTCGCCATTAGTATATCCTTTTAATCCCAAACTTCACAATCTGTGTCCTAGGATGTGAGATTTACCCAATATTTAGAAATTTAGGTTCTTAAATCGCCATTGAATATCTTTTTTAAGATCAACTTTTAGGAGCTCTGGAATAGCATGTCCTGTAGCTTCGGCAGTTGGCTCCGCCCCCCATGTTTTCAGCTACTTGACTGCAAAGGGCTAATGCACTTAAACAAATGTCTATATATGTGTACATATGTATTTATGTGTTTTTGTATATATGTATTTATGTGTTTGTGTATATATGTATTTATGTGTTTGTGTACATATGTATTTATGTGCTTGTGTACATATGTATTTATGTGCTTGTGTATATATGTATTTATGTGTTTGTGTACATATGTATTTATGTGTTTGTGTATATATGTATTTATGTGTTTGTGTACATATGTATTTATGTGTTTTTGTATATATGTATTTATGTGTTTTTGTATATATGTATTTATGTGTTTGTGTATATATGTATTTATGTGTTTGTGTACATATGTATTTATGTGTTTGTGTATATATGTATTTATGTGTTTGTGTATATATTGTATTTATGTGTTTGTGTATATATGTATTTGTGTATATATGTATTTATGTGTTTGTGTACATATGTATTTATGTGTTTGTGTATATATGTATTTATGTGTTTGTGTACATATGTATTTATGTGTTTGTGTATATATGTATTTATGTGTTTGTGTATATATTGTATTTATGTGTTTGTGTATATATGTATTTGTGTATATATGTATTTATGTGTTTGTGTACATATGTATTTATGTGTTTGTGTATATATTGTATTTATGTGTTTGTGTATATATGTATTTGTGTATATATGTATTTATGTGTTTGTGTATATATGTATTTATGTGTTTGTGTACATATGTATTTATGTGTTTGTGTACATATGTATTTATCAAAAGCAAGCAAACAGTTCACAGTTCCGATGCAAGGAAAGGCAGGGAGAGATATCGGTAATTAAAATAATATATATTTATTTATACTTGCATTAAAAATGTTGACAAGGCACAGCAAACAAACAGACTTCGGCTGACGCGTTTCCTGCCTTATCGGCAGTTCATCAGAGCACAATATTCAGTGTTACCAGCAGGTGTTTAATCAGGTATGGGTCTAAACCTCAACCAATCATAGTAAGCAGATTCAGTGAAAAAATTAACCCTTTAATCACTCCGGTTAAAATAAACACCTGAGTTAACTTTCTTACTTATGCGGTTAACACTGTAATAATATCACAAACAACATTTCTTAAAACTAAAAACAAATATTCCTATAAAATACTACATCGATTTGGAAACAATGTAAAATACGATGTCACGAATTTTTTTTTTATATATATTTCTTCATTACACACTCTAGATAAGATACAGGTAGAGCACAAGACAGCAATCGCAACACTGTAGCTATCAAAATATACAAAGTCAAATGCAACTTAATGTAAATAAGCAAGTGCGTAAGCTGTCTAATGTGTTCCAATCCTGAAAATATCGAGTAAAGACACAGAATTATAAATTCAAAGGAATTGTTCAATGTGGGACATTTGTTGAAGAGCAGTAAAAGATAGTATTGATAAGACATCATGATATCAAAGAATACACATATTCTCACATAAACCTTACTTGATTCCGCAGTTAGTAATCTCATCTTAAAAACATCACAATGACATGTCATATCAAATTAAGTAAAATTGATCTGGCGGCAAAACAAATTATATCTTAATATTTAAATAAGTCACAAAAAGGCATGAACCAACCTACTAAATGTTTACCTATCAATATATAATTTGATATCACTAATTTTATTAATACCCATAGGGCTACCAGTTTTGAGAGTGTAGATCCAATAAACCTCCGGCTTGGCGAGAGCCCTATATCTATCCCCACCTCTCATACCTAACTTGACCTGTTCAATACCTTGGAACTTAAACACACTGAACTTATCACTGTGTGAAAAAAAGTGTTTCGCAACAGGAGTTTTAGGCTCCTCAGCCTCTAGGGACAAAAGATGCTCTCGTATTCTATCCTTGAGACCCCTAGAGGTGAGACCAACATATTGAAAATTGCATTGTGTGCACGTAATGAGGTATATTACAAAATTTGAGCTGCAGTTTATTCTCTCACGTATTTTGTATGTTAGACTTGTAGTGCTAGAGGAAAAAGTATCCCCAGTTAGTGCATAATCACAACTTTTACATGGTTTAACTCCACACTTATAGAAACCTACCCTACCAGGTAGCCAGCTTTCCACTCTACTACTGCTGTTACTCTTTGAGCTGAAATTTTTAGCAACCATATCACCTATTGTTTCTGATCTACTAGAAATAAAATTACAATGCTTACTGACTATTTTGAGATCCTCATCTCTCTCCAGTAGGGGTAACCTTCTTCTGATGATATTGCAGATATCATTATATTGTCTGCTATATTTAGTTATAAAATTGATGCCACGCTGATTAGACATTCTATTATTCCTGTTCTTGTTTTTATTTTTATCATCAAGCAGGCTCGCCCTATCCATATCTGCAATCTTGATGGACATATCACTGAGATTTTTATGATCATAACCCCTATCGACCAGACGCAGCGTAAGGTCATTAGCATGTCTCCAATAGTCCTCCAGGCTAGTACAATTACGTTGTAACCTTATGTACTGACCTTTAGGTATACCCCTTTTTAAGTGATTAGGGTGTAAAGAATCAGCTCGCAAGATGGTATTCCCTGATACATTTTTTCTAAAAACCTCAGTAGCTATAGCAAGATCAGTATGACCTATGAGTACATCCAGGTAGGGTATATTGTCTGAGGAAGCACTGTAGGTAAATCCCAGATTGCTAGTATTATCATTCAGATATATTTAACAAAATTAGTTAACTCATCATCAGTGCCTCCCCACACAATCAGAATGTCATCTATATATCTAGTATATAGTTTAATGTAGTTTCTGTAGACATTCCCCTCACGAAGATTTTCCAAATCTCAAAATCTGCAAGAAATAGGTTCGCATACGAGGGGGCAAATTTTGCCCCCATCGCTGTTCCCCTTAACTGTAAGAAAAACTCACCATTGAAAACAAAATAATTATGGTTAAGCAAAAATGTTATTGCCTGCAAAATAAATTCCATCAATTTGTTGTCATATCCAGAGTATCTATCTAACATTCTCTTAATAGAGCAAATACCAAGCTCATGAGGGATACAAGAATACAACGATATAGCATCAATCGTTGCAAATTTGTAACCCTCTTTCCATTGAAAATCCTGTATTTGTCTAAGTAGATGTTTAGTATCTCTAAGGAAGCCTGGTAAAGACTGCACTATGGGCTGCAGTTGAGCATCAACCCATTCACCCAACCTTTCCCCCAGGGAGCCAATAGCTGAAATAATTGGTCTCCCTGGGGGGTTGGTAAGGGACTTGTGTACCTTTGGCAAATATTTAAATATCGGTACTCTCGGATGCTCAACATAAATATATTCCATTACTTTATCAGTAAGTACCGCATTTTCCAAGGCTAGATCTAATAAATGTCTCAGTTCCCTTTGAAATTTGATTGTTGGATTGAATGTAAGCTTCCTATAGGTTAATTTGTCATCCAATTGTCTATAAGCCTCACTAATATAATCTGCCTTATCTAAGATAACGATAGAGCCTCCCTTATCTGAGCTGACTATCACCAAATCTGGATTTCTTGTGAGTTTTTCCAAAGCACAGATTTCATTCTTATTTAGATTTCTATGTTTCACATTACCATTGACCTTGCTGTTCTCTGTTCTTTCTGATAGCTCAATTAGGTCTTGTTCCAAAATTGAATGAAATAATTCTATGACATCATTTCTTGCATGGACTGGATAAAAATTGCTAGGTACAGTTTTCCTCACAGATTGTTGTTTATCACATACATCTGTTAGATTACTTCCATCCTGCAATGCACAGAGGGATACAATATCACATAGTTCTTCAAAATTACATGTGTCACTTAAAACATATGTATCCGAAGGTGCAGTAGCAGGTTGGATAGTTTCCACAGAGCCTCTGAAATGTTTATTCAGAGTAATTTTACGAATAAATGTATTGATATCTAATATCGTATCAAACAAATTGAAATCCCTAGTGGGAGAAAAACCCAGTCCCTTAGATAATACAGCAATTTCATTAGAGTCCAATACAGCAGTTGATAGATTGATTACTTGTTGTCTTTGTGACCCTTCCTCTTCCACTGGGTCCTGCGGCTCGGATACCTCGGTACAGCTGCTACAGTCTCTACGTTTTCTCCTGAGACCTTTGTCTTTTCTTTTTCTTTTTCCCTTGTATTGTCCATCATGGTTACCCCCGTTTTTTGGTTTAGCACCCCCTTCAATCTCAGCAGATGTAGACATCCTGATAGGTGTGGAGGTTGTGGGTAATACCGGGGATGTAGCCCCTACGGTGGTAGCCGATGTAGAACTAATTTCACTGGGACCGGTGGTATTTTCAAAGCTGGAGAAAGTGACCCTTTTCTGATTCTTGCTTTTGTTACCATCATTAATGTCACCTTTGTTGCTCGACTTTTGTTTCCTCCTTTGTATCCGTCTTTCATTGACCCAGCTGTAAACAACTCCTAGATCATAATCTTTAGTGTCTCTTTCATATTTTTTAAATTTGTTATCAGACAATTCAATGCTCAATTTATCAAAAACTTCATCCAGTTGATTCTGATAATAAATCAGCTTCTCGTCATCTTTAAATAACTCTAATTGCTTATCCAGTGAATCTATTTCCAACGGGTACCATCTCTCTGATCTTTCTTGAATTTTACTAGCTTCTCCATCAGAATTAAAGAGCAATCTGTCAGGGACTGGTTCCAAGAGAGCATAAACTCAGGAAAGTCCTTATGAAAAGCTGGGAACTTCTTTAGTCTCAATCCCCTCAGTATTTTCTTTTCATCCAGATAGTGCTCTAAAAACTCTATGTCCCACCATAATTTCAACTCTTTAATGTGTATTTTTTCTTTGTTGACAAACAATGTTCCCAAATCTAATTTAGTTTCAACATTTGCTGTGCCTTTAAATAGTTTCTCCGATCTCTCCCTCCTCAATGTATCATTGATAGCAGCCATTTTAAGTGTATAGTTTATACTTCAGATGTTCACTTAGAATATATACTGTAACAAATTTCCACTGGAGATAGAAAATAATGTACCAAGAAACATCAACAAGAATTTTGTGGAAAATTTGTTCGTAACCAGTATCCGTAAATAACAGTATAGTTAGTAGTCTAATGGTGTAAACATTCCAAACAGGAACCCCACAGTTGCGGATAACACCAATCAAACCTGTAAATGCGTGTAACATCCAATTATGAAAAAACAAAGGACTCACCACACTTTTCCGAAGCCCACCGTAAAGGTACGAATACCTATGTTACGAACAAAGGTACGGATACCTATGTTATCGTAAAGGTACGGATACTGGTTACGAACGAATTTTCCACAAAATTCTTGTTGATGTTTCTTGGTACATTATTTTCTATCTCCAGTGGAAATTTGTTACAGTATATATTCTAAGTGAACATCTGAAGTATAAACTATACACTTAAAATGGCTGCTATCAATGATACATTGAGGAGGGAGAGATCGGAGAAACTATTTAAAGGCACAGCAAATGTTGAAACTAAATTAGATTTGGGAACATTGTTTGTCAACAAAGAAAAAATACACATTAAAGAGTTGAAATTATGGTGGGACATAGAGTTTTTAGAGCACTATCTGGATGAAAAGAAAATACCGAGGGGATTGAGACTAAAGAAGTTCCCAGCTTTTCATAAGGACTTTCCTGAGTTTATGCTCTCTTGGAACCAGTCCCTGACAGATTGCTCTTTAATTCTGATGGAGAAGCTAGTAAAATTCAAGAAAGATCAGAGAGATGGTACCCGTTGGAAACAGATTCACTGGATAACCAATTAGAGTTATTTAAAGATGACGAGAAGCTGATTTATTATCAGAATCAACTGGATGAAGTTTTGGATAAATTGAGCATTGAATTGTCTGATAACAAATTTAAAAAATATGAAAGAGACACTAAAGATTATGATCTAGGAGTTGTTTACAGCTGGGTCAATGAAAGACGGATACAAAGGAGGAAACAAAAGTCGAGCAACAAAGGTGACATTAATGATGGTAACAAAAGCAAGAATCAGAAAAGGGTCACTTTCTCCAGCTTTGAAAATACCACCGGTCCCAGTGAAATTAGTTCTACATCGGCTACCACCGTAGGGGCTACATCCCCGGTATTACCCACAACCTCCACACCTATCAGGATGTCTACATCTGCTGAGATTGAAGGGGGTGCTAAACCAAAAAACGGGGTAACCATGATGGACAATACAAGGGAAAAAGAAAAAGAAAAGACAAAGGTCTCAGGAGAAAACGTAGAGACTGTAGCAGCTGTACCGAGGTATCCGAGCCGCAGGACCCAGTGGAAGAGGAAGGGTCACAAAGACAACAAGTAATCAATCTATCAACTGCTGTATTGGACTCTAATGAAATTGCTGTATTATCTAAGGGACTGGGTTTTTCTCCCACTAGGGATTTCAATTTGTTTGATATGATATTAGATATCAATAAATTTATTCGTAAAATTACTCTGAATAAACATTTCAGAGGCTCTGTGGAAACTATCCAACCTGCTACTGCACCTTCGGATACATATGTTTTAAGTGACACATGTAATTTTGAAGAACTATGTGATATTGTATCCCTCTGTGCATTGCAGGATGGAAGTAATCTAACAGGTGTATGTGATAAACAACAATCTGTGAGGAAAACTGTACCTAGCAATTTTTATCCAGTCCATGCAAGAAATGATGTCATAGAATTATTTCATTCAATTTTGGAACAAGACCTAATTGAGCTATCAGAAAGAACAGAGAACAGCAAGGTCAATGGTAATGTGAAACATAGAAATCTAAATAAGAATGAAATCTGTGCTTTGGAAAAACTCACAAGAAATCCAGATTTGGTGATAGTCAGCTCAGATAAGGGAGGCTCTATCGTTATCTTAGATAAGGCAGATTATATTAGTGAGGCTTATAGACAATTGGATGACAAATTAACCTATAGGAAGCTTACATTCAATCCAACAATCAAATTTCAAAGGGAACTGAGACATTTATTAGATCTAGCCTTGGAAAATGCGGTACTTACTGATAAAGTAATGGAATATATTTATGTTGAGCATCCGAGAGTACCGATATTTAAATATTTGCCAAAGGTACACAAGTCCCTTACCAAACCCCCAGGGAGACCAATTATTTCAGCTATTGGCTCCCTGGGGGAAAGGTTGGGTGAATGGGTTGATGCTCAACTGCAGCCCATAGTGCAGTCTTTACCAGGCTTCCTTAGAGATACTAAACATCTACTTAGACAAATACAGGATTTTCAATGGAAAGAGGGTTACAAATTTGCAACGATTGATGCTATATCGTTGTATTCTTGTATCCCTCATGAGCTTGGTATTTGCTCTATTAAGAGAATGTTAGATAGATACTCTGGATATGACAACAAATTGATGGAATTTATTTTGCAGGCAATAACATTTTTGCTTAACCATAATTATTTTGTTTTCAATGGTGAGTTTTTCTTACAGTTAAGGGGAACAGCGATGGGGGCAAAATTTGCCCCCTCGTATGCGAACCTATTTCTTGCAGATTTTGAGATTTGGAAAATCTTCGGTGAGGGGAATGTCTACAGAAACTACATCAAACTATATACTAGATATATAGATGACATTCTGATTGTGTGGGGAGGCACTGATGATGAGTTAAATAATTTTGTTGAATATCTGAATGATAACACTAGCAATCTGGGATTTACCTACAGTGCTTCCTCAGACAATATACCCTACCTGGATGTACTCAGGGAATACCATCTTGCGAGCTGATTCTTTACACCCTAATCACTTAAAAAGGGGTATACCTAAAGGTCAGTACATAAGGTTACGACGTAATTGTACTAGCCTGGAGGACTATTGGAGACATGCTAATGTCCTTACGCTGCGTCTGGTCGATAGGGGTTATGATCATAAAAATCTCAGTGATATGTCCATCAAGATTGCAGATATGGATAGGGCGAGCCTGCTTGATGATAAAAATAAAAACAAGAACAGGAATAATAGAATGTCTAATCAGCGTGGCATCAATTTTATAACTAAATATAGCAGACAATATAATGATATCTGCAATATCATCAGAAGAAGGTTACCCCTACTGGAGAGAGATGAGGATCTCAAAATAGTCAGTAAGCATTGTAATTTTATTTCTAGTAGATCAGAAACAATAGGTGATATGGTTGCTAAAAATTTCAGCTCAAAGAGTAACAGCAGTAGTAGAGTGGAAAGCTGGCTACCTGGTAGGGTAGGTTTCTATAAGTGTGGAGTTAAACCATGTAAAAGTTGTGATTATGCACTAACTGGGGATACTTTTTCCTCTAGCACTACAAGTCTAACATACAAAATACGTGAGAGAATAAACTGCAGCTCAAATTTTGTAATATACCTCATTACGTGCACACAATGCAATTTTCAATATGTTGGTCTCACCTCTAGGGGTCTCAAGGATAGAATACGAGAGCATCTTTTGTCCCTAGAGGCTGAGGAGCCTAAAACTCCTGTTGCGAAACACTTTTTTTCACACAGTGATAAGTTCAGTGTGTTTAAGTTCCAAGGTATTGAACAGGTCAAGTTAGGTATGAGAGGTGGGGATAGATATAGGGCTCTCGCCAAGCGGGAGGTTTATTGGATCTACACTCTCAAAACTGGTAGCCCTATGGGTATTAATAAAATTAGTGATATCAAATTATATATTGATAGGTAAACATTTAGTAGGTTGGTTCATGCCTTTTTGTGACTTATTTAAATATTAAGATATAATTTGTTTTGCCGCCAGATCAATTTTACTTAATTTGATATGACATGTCATTGTGATGTTTTTAAGATGAGATTACTAACTGCTGAATCAAGTAAGGTTTATGTGAGAATATGTGTATTCTTTGATATCATGATGTCTTATCAATACTATCTTTTACTGCTCTTCAACAAATGTCCCACATTGAACAATTCCTTTGAATTTATAATTCTGTGTCTTTACTCGATATTTTCAGGATTGGAACACATTAGACAGCTTACGCACTTGCTTATTTACATTAAGTTGCATTTGACTTTGTATATTTTGATAGCTACAGTGTTGCGATTGCTGTCTTGTGCTCTACCTGTATCTTATCTAGAGTGTGTAATGAAGAAATATATATAAAAAAAAAATTCGTGACATCGTATTTTACATTGTTTCCAAATCGATGTAGTATTTTATAGGAATATTTGTTTTTAGTTTTAAGAAATGTTGTTTGTGATATTATTACAGTGTTAACCGCATAAGTAAGAAAGTTAACTCAGGTGTTTATTTTAACCGGAGTGATTAAAGGGTTAATTTTTTCACTGAATCTGCTTACTATGATTGGTTGAGGTTTAGACCCATACCTGATTAAACACCTGCTGGTAACACTGAATATTGTGCTCTGATGAACTGCCGATAAGGCAGGAAACGCGTCAGCCGAAGTCTGTTTGTTTGCTGTGCCTTGTCAACATTTTTAATGCAAGTATAAATAAATATATATTATTTTAATTACCGATATCTCTCCCTGCCTTTCCTTGCATCGGAACTGTGAACTGTTTGCTTGCTTTTGATAATTCAATTTGAATCTTACGGGTTCTGGAGAGCCCCAGCAGCGCCGGAGCTTGGAGCAGTCTCACACCTTGCACTAAACAGGTGTGTTACAGAGGCGGCACGGTGAAGTCCACTATACACTGAGAATTGTTACGCAGACTATATGCTATTTGCAAGAATTTGAATTTGGACTGCGAACATAGGTATTCGTACCTTTACGGTGGGCTTCGGAAAAGTGTGGTGAGTCCTTTGTTTTTTCATAATTGGATGTTACACGCATTTACAGGTTTGATTGGTGTTATCCGCAACTGTGGGGTTCCTGTTTGGAATGTTTACACCATTAGACTACTAACTATACTGTTATTTACGGATACTGGTTACGAACGAATTTTCCACAAAATTCTTGTTGATGTTTCTTGGTACATATGTATTTATGTGTTTGTGTATATATGTATTTATGTGTTTGTGTATATATGTATTTATGTGTTTGTGTATATATGTATTTATGTGTTTGTGTACATATGTATTTATGTGTTTGTGTATATATGTATTTATGTGTTTGTGTATATATGTATTTATGTGTTTGTGTATATATGTATTTATGTGTTTGTGTACATATGTATTTATGTGTTTGTGTATATATGTATTTATGTGTTTGTGTATATATGTATTTATGTGTTTGTGTATATATGTATTTATGTGTTTGTGTATATATGTATTTATGTGTTTGTGTATATATGTATTTATGTGTTTGTGTATATATGTATTTATGTGTTTGTGTATATATGTATTTATGTGTTTGTGTATATATTGTATTTATGTGTTTGTGTATATTTATTTATTTATTTATAAAGTATTTTACAAGGAAGGATACATTGAGATTTCTCTAATTTTCAAGTATGTCCTAGGTCCACAAAACATTGCATTGATTACAATAGGGTATAATAAAATTAAAAAACAATAATAATACACAATATATGCAACAATTTTACATAGAACAGGTAGGAAATATTTAATCAACCATGACAGGAGCATTCTGTTTTGAGATATGTAGAGAGGGATCTCTTAAAGGATATTAGGCTTGGGGAAGGTTTGAAAGTGTGAGGGAGGTCATTCCATAACTGTGGCGCTCTGTAGGAAAAGGAGGATCGAGCTGCTTTCTTTTTGAATTGAGGCAAACTAAATAATGTGCTGGTACTGGATCGGAGGTTATGGGAGGTGGTAACAGCCGGGGAGAGCATTCTGCTCAGGTAGGGTGGGAGCTTCCCAGAAAGGCTCTTAAACACAAGGCAGGAAAGATGGAGGGTACGTCTGGATTCCAGCGACAGCCAGTTTAGTTCTTTTAGCATGTCACAATGGTGGGTCCTGTAGTTACATTGTAGCACAAAGCGGCAGAACGAGTTATATAATGTATTAAGTTGAAGATTTGCAGACATTAGGCAGATCATTTATAAATAATGTGAATAGTAGGGGGCCGAGAATGGAACCTTGGGGTACACCACACGTGACTGGGAGAGGGACGGAGTCGCTGTCAGAAATGGAGACATATTGCGATCGATCCGATACATATGATCAAAACCAGGTTAACGGACGATCAGCAATACCAGAGTTTTTTAGTGTGAGCAGTAGTAAGTCGTGGTCCACTGTGTCAAAGGCCTTTGCAAAATCAAGGAAAATAGCTCCAGTTAGGTCTCGTTGTTCCATGCCAGTTTGGATGTCGTTGCAAACTTTTAGGAGGGCAGTTGTAGTGGAGTGATTCGGTCGAAAACCTGATTGATCAGGGGTCAGATAGTTAGAAAGTTGGTAATATTCGCATAATTGCGTATGGACACATTTTTCTAAGATTTTTGATAATACAGGGAGCAATGATATAGGACGATAGTTAGAAACCAAGGTTAACTCCCCACTTTTATGAATAGGCACTACTCTTGCAGTTTTCCAGAGTTTGGGTATGTATCCAGACACCAAGAATTCATTAATTAGGGTTGTGACAGGCTTAGCAATTGCTGGGGCACTGAGCTTCAACAGCATTGCTGGGATTTGATCAGGTCCAGACTGGCTTTTCATTTTTAGTTTAGGTGTTTCTTAACGACATTGATTGGTACAGGTCTAAAATTGAACTTCTCTATATTGGGTCTTTGCTGTTTTAGTGGGGCCTGATCCACATTTGTAGTTTCAGGATGCGTGCCATTTATTAGTTTGTCAATCAGGGTAGTGGAGCATCCGACAAAATAACTATTAAAGACATTTGCTACTTCTAAGGGGAGTTGCAGGGTTTGGTTGTCCACATTGACAGTGGAGGGTTGTGAGTGGATTGGTGGATTTTGTAAGTTATTTATGAGTTTCCAAAACTTTCTAGGGTTTGATATGTTATTGTTCAGATTTTCACAGAAATATTGGGCCTTGGCCAATTTTGTATGTTTAGTGCATATATTTCGCCATTGTCTATATACACAGTGATCATTCATAGAGCCAGTATGCTTGAACTTTGACCACAATGAATCCCGAAACTGGTACATTTGAATGAAGTCAGCTGTGATCCAGTTCAAGTGTGCTCCTTTTACTCTCACCTTACGCAGCAGGGCATGTAAATTCCAAACTTGTAGGAGTTCAGACTGAAAAAATTCAACGGCAGAGTCTAGATCTGGGATTAGGTTTAATCTGTGCCAGGGGAGGTTCTTGATGTCATTTAGAAATGATTGAATATTAAATTTTTTGAAGGACCTGGTGATTTTAACCTTGGGAGAGGATTTATTTGCCTTTGTTTTGCGCACGCAGTACACTAAGCAGTGGTCACTGAAATTGTTAGAGAGAACACCTGCCTCCTGGATTCGGTCGGGAGAAGTGGAGAGAATCCAGTCGAGCAGGGTGTGTATTTATGTGTTTGTGTATATATGTATTTATGTGTTTGTGTATATATGTATTTATGTGTTTGTGTACATTTGTATTTATGTGTTTGTGTATATATGTATTTATGTGTTTGTGTACATATGTATTTATGTGTTTGTGTATATATGTATTTATGTGTTTGTGTATATATGTATTTATGTGTTTGTGTATATATGTATTTATGTGTTTGTGTATATATGTATTTATGTGTTTGTGTATATATGTATTTATGTGTTTGTGTACATATGTATTTATGTGTTTGTGTATATATGTATTTATGTGTTTGTGTATATATGTATTTATGTATTTGTGTATATATGTATTTATGTGCTTGTGTATATATGTATTTATGTGCTTGTGTACATATGTATTTATGTGTTTGTGTATATATGTATTTATGTGTTTGTGTATATATGTATTTATGTGTTTGTGTATATATGTCTGTAAATACATAAATATAAACATATGTATATATAACATATTTAGACATGTGTTTCTATGTTTCTCTATGTTGAAGCCCTTTGCAGTCTTTTTTTTTCCTCCTGAGACATGTGAGACCCCCTATCTTTGAGCCGTTAAAACTTTTTATTAACATTTTTAGAATGTTTATTAGACAGTGTTACACTGAAAAGTACAGTTACAATCATACGGCCAGATTACGAGTTTTGCGTTAGGAGCTATGCGGTGCTAACAAGCAGTTTATTCTCACCCCTCACTTCCCTGCAGTGCTGGTATTACGGGTTTTCAGAAATCCGGCGTTAAAAGACAAGAAGTGAGCGTAGAGCAAAATTTAGCTCCATATCTCACTTCAATACCAGCGCTGCTTAAGTTAGCGGTTAGCTGGTCGTACATGCTCGTGCACAATTTCCCCATAGACATCAATGGGGAGAGCCGGCTGAGAAAAAGTCTAACACCTGCAAAAAAGCAGCGTAAAACTCAGTAACGCAGCCCCATTGATTCCTATGGGGAAACACATTTTACGTTTACACCTAACACCCTAACATGAACCCGAGTCTAAACACCCCTAATCTTACACTTATTGACCCCTAATCTGCCACCCCCAACATCGCCGACACCTACATTATATTTATTAACCCCTAATCTGCTGCCCCCAACATCGCCAACACCTACATTGTATTCATTAACCCCTAATCTGCCGCCCCCAATGTCGCCGCAACCTACCTACACTTATTAACCACTATATTCAATTTATTAACCCCTAAACCTAAGTCTAACCCTAACCCTAACACCCCCTAACTTAAATATAATTTAAATAAATCTAAATAAAATTACTATTATTAACTAAATAATTCCTATTTAAAACTAAATACTTACCTATAAAATAAACTCTAAGCTAGCTACAATATAACTAATAGTTACATTGTATCTAGCTTAGGGTTTATTTTTATTTTACAGGCAAGTTTGTATTTATTTTAACTAGGTAGAATAATTATTAAATAGTTATTAACTATTTAATAACTACCTTGCTAAAATAAATACAAATTTACCTGTAAAATAAAACCTAACCTAAGTTACAACAACACCTAACCAAAGAAATCAGCTCTTTTTCCTGTAAAAAAAATTCAAACACCCCCCCAACAGTAAAACTCACCACCCACACAACCAACACCCCAAATAAAATGCTAACTAAAAAAACCTAAGCTCCCCATTGCCCTGAGAAGAGCATTTGGATGGGCATTGCCCTTAAAATGGCATTTAGCTCTATTGCGGTCCAAAGCCCTAACCTAAAAATAAAACCCACCCAATAAACCCTTAAAAAAATCCTAACACTAACTCCCGAAGATTCACTTACCGGGAGAAGTCTTCATCCAAGCGGCAAGATGTCCTCAACGAAGCCGGCAGAAGTGGTCCTACAGACGGGCAGGAGTCTTCATCCAGACGGCATCTTCTATCTTCATCCTTCCGGTGCGGAGCGGGTCCATCTTCAAGACATCCGACGCGGAGCATCCTCTTCTTCCGATGGCTTCTTCGTAATGAATATCACTTTAAGTGACATCATCCAAGATGGCGTCTCTTAGATTCCGATTGGCTGATAGAATTCTATCAGCCAATCGGAATTAAAGTAGAAACAATCCTATTGGCTGATGCCTTGAAGATGGACCCGCTCTGTGCCGGATGGATGAAGATAGAAGATGCCGTCTGGATGAAGACTTCTGCCCAACTGGAGGACCACTTCTGCCCATCTGGAGGACCACTTCTGCCGGCTTCATTGAGGACTAGTGATGTCGCGAACTTAAATTTTTTCGTTCGCGAACGGTGAACGCAAACGTCCGCAAAAGTTCGCGAACGGGCGAACTGGGCGAACCGCCATTGACTTCAATAGGCAGGCGAATTTTAAAACCCACAGGGACTCTTTCTGGCCACAATAGTGATGGAAAAGTTGTTTCAAGGGTACTAACACCTGGACTGTGGCATGCCGGAGGGGGATCCATGGCAAAACTCCCACGTAAAATTACATAGTTGATGCAGAGTCTGGTTTTAATCCATAAAGGACATAAATCACCTAACATTCCTAAATTGTTTGGAATAACGTGCTTTAAAACATCAGGTATGATTTTGTATCGATCAGGTAGTGTAAGGGTTACGCCCGCTTCACAGTGACAGACCAAACTCCCCGTTTTTAACGCACCGCAAACAACCGCAAACAGTCCATTTGCACAACCGCAAACTCCCCATTTGCACAAGGTTGGATACCAAGCTAGCCATGTCCCGTTCCTTATCCTCACTGATGTCATTGAAGGTCTCTTCCTCCACCCAGCCACGTACAACACCAAGGGTCCCCGAAAGGTGACAACAAGCCCCCTGGGACGCCTGCTGTGTTTGGTCTTCCACCTCCTCAAAGCCACCTTCCTCCTCTGACTCTTCTTCTTCAGACTCCTCTCTCTGTGTTGCCTCTCTCTGCGTTATTATAAGGTGTGTTAAGTAGTACTATTACTACCAGTTTAATCCCTGTTCCGTCCCCTATCAGGGGACGTGTATATGGCATGGATTTTAGGAACCGGGAGATGGAAAAAGATGATTGGTTGGTCCTCCTACTTCAAATTTGGGGCACAGCGCGTGCAATCTAATGTGCCACCAGAATAGGAGTGGTGTGTTAAGTAGTACTATTCCTATCAGTTTAATCCCTGTTATGTGCCGTTTTTATTGGTTTGGTTTTTGAAGCCACAGTGCTGCACCAGAGGCCAGAAAAATTAGGCATGTACACATGCCTGAAAAATTAGGTATTGTAGCAGCGGACAGAAAAATTGATGTTTGTTTCCCAGGCAGAAAGTGCCCTAAAACATTGCGGCTTGAACCCTAGTTGGTGGTGGATAAGTCACGCAAGTCATCCGGCATTCGAAGATAAAATACAGCAGCGTGTGGACCATTTTTAGCCCAAGGCAGCTCATCTCATCAGGCCTTTTTTACTCGTATGTATCGCCCAATGTCAGTCCCTTCGGGATCCATCCCTCATTCATCTTAATAAAGGTGAGGTAATCTAGGCTTTTTTGACCTAGGCGACTTCTCTTCTCAGTGACAATACCTCCTGCTGCACTGAAGGTTCTTTCTGACAGGACACTTGAAGCGGGGCAGGCAAGAAGTTCTATCGCAAATTGGGATAGCTCAGGCCACAGGTCAAGCCTGCACACCCAGTAGTCAAAGGGTTCATCGCTCCTCAGAGTGTCGAGATCTGCAGGTAGTCTGCTACCTGTCGGTCGAGTCGTTCTCTGAGGGTGGACCCCGAAGGGCTGTGGCGATGCATAGGAGTTAAAAAGCTCTGCATGTCCTCCATCAACAACACGTCTGTAAAACATCCTGTCCTTGCCGGCGTGGTCGTGGGAGTCGTAGGATTACTTTCACCTCTTCCCCTGTTAGATTCCCGTTGTGCTGTGACATCACCCTTATACGCTGTGTAAAGCATACTTTTTAATTTATTTTGGAACTGCTGCATCCTTTCCGACTTGTGGTAATTCTGTAACATTTCAGGCACTTTATGCTTATACCGGGGGTCTAGTAGCGTGGACACCCAGTACAGGTCGTTCTCCTTCAGCTTTTTTATACGAGGGTCACTCAACAGGCACAACAGCATGAAAGACCCCATTTGCACAAGGTTGGATGCCGAGCTACTCATGTCCCGTTCCTCATCCTCAGTGATCTTATGAAGGTATCTTCTTCCCCTCAGCCGCGTACAACACCACGGGTACCAGATATGTGACAACGAGCACCCTGGGATGCCTGTTGTGGTTGGTCTTCCTCCTCCTCCTCAAAGCCACATTCCTCCTCTGACTCCTCTTCCTCACAATCCTCTTCCAGCTTTGCCGCTGGTCCAGCAAGCGATGCTGATAAGGCTGTTTCTGGTGGTGATGGTGACCACAACTCTTCCTCTTCACGCTCATCTACGGCCTGATCCAGCACTCTTCGCAGGGCACGCTCCAGGAAGAAAACAAATGGTATGATGTCGCTGATGGTGCCTTCGGTGCGACTGACTAGGTTTGTCACCTCCTCAAAAGGACGCATGAGCCTACAGGCATTGCGCATGAGTGTCCAGTAACGTGGCAAAAAAAATCCCAGCTCCGCAGAGGCTGTCCTAGCACCCCGGTCATACAAATACTCGTTAACGGCTCTTTCTTGTTGGAGCAGGCGGTCGAACATTAGGAGTGTTGAATTCCAACGTGTCGAGCTGTCGCAAATCAAGCGCCTCACTGGCATGTTGTTTCACCGCTGGATATCGAAAAAGTGCGCCATGGCCGTGTAGGAACTCCTCAAATGGCAACACACCTTCCTGGCCTGCTTCAGGACGTCCTGTAAGCCTGGGTACTTATGCACAAAGCGTTGTACGATCAGATTACACACATGTGCCATGCACGGCACATGTGTCAACTTGCCCAATTTCAATGCCGCCACCAAATTACTTCCATTGTCAGAAACCACTTTGCCGATCTCCAGTTGGTGCGGAGTCAGCCACTGATCCACCTGTGCGTTCAGGGCGGACAGGAGTGATGGTCCGGTGTGACTCTCTGCTTTCAGGCAAGTCAACCTCAAGACGGCGTGACACTGCCGTATCCGGGATGTGGAATAGTACCTGGGGAGCTGGGGGGGTGCCGTTGATGTGGAGCAAGACGCAGCAGCAGAAGAGGACTCAGCCGAGGAGGTTATGGAAGAGGATGGAGTAGGAGGAGTAGAGGAGGTGGGAGCAGGCCTGCCTGCAAGTCGTGGCGGTGTCACCAACTCCTCCTCTGCAGAGCCATGCATTCCATGCTTGGCAGCCGTCAGCAGGTTTACCCAATGCACAGTGTAGGTGATATACCTGCCCTGACCATGCTTTGCAGACCAGCTATCAGTGGTCATATGGACCCTTGCCCCAACACTGTGTGCCAGACATGCCATTGCTTCCTTTCGCACAATCGAGTACAGGTTGGGGATTGCCTTTTGTGCAAAGAAATTTCGGCCGGGTACCTTCCACTGCGGTGTCCCAATAGCTACAAATTTTTTGAATGCCTCAGACTCCACCAGCTTGTATGGTAAAAGCTGGCGGGCTAACAGTTCAGACAAGCCAGCTGTCAGACGCCGGGCAAGGGGGTGACTTTGTGACATTGGCTTCTTACGCTCAAACATGTCCTTGACAGACACCTGACTGTGGGCAGATGAGCAGGAACTGCTCCGGAAGAGAGACAGAGTGCCGGATGGTTGAGAGGGCGCAAGGAGGACAGCAGTGGTTGACGTGGCTGAAGATGCTGGACCAGGAGGAGGATGGCGGCTTTGAGTTTGTGCGCTGCTTCTACTCATGTGTTGATCCAATAGGTGTTTGTGATGTGCGATCATGCGCCTTCGCAAAGCAGTTGTACCTATGTGGGTGTTGGACTTCCCACGACTCAGTTTCTTTTGGCACAGGTTGCAAATGGCATCGCTGTTGTCAGAGGCAGATGCACAAAAAAAATGCCACACTGCTGAGCTCTGCGATAACGGCATTCTGGTGGTGGCAACAGCATGCGTTGATTGGCGTGCTGTCTGGCTGACCCCGGGTGCCGATGCATGCTGTCTGACTGTGCCACTAGCTCCTTGCGACGACCTCCCCCTGCTTCCAACTCATCTCCTCCTCCTCTCTGTCTCCCCATCTGAACTTTCCCCCTGTTCTTCTTCTCTTCTAGCGGGCACCCACGTGACATCCACGGACGCATTGTCATCATCAACCGCTTCACTTGTATCTGACAAATCAACAAAGGAAGCAGCAGCAGGTACAACATCATCATCATCACACCGTACGTCCATGTCTGTAATGCTTCCTGACTGAGACATATCACTGTTATCTACATCCTCTGTCAATGATGGTTGCGCATCACTCATTTCTTCCAACTGATGTGTAAAAAACTCCTCTGACAGATCAAGTGAAGCGGCTGTGGTGCTAGTGTTGGTGGTGGCGGCAGGCGGGCGTGTGGTAACTTGAGAGGTGCCCCGAAGATAAGCTGGAGGAGGATGGTGCGTCAAGGTTCGGAGCGGAAGCTATAGAAGATTGGGTGTCCTGTGTTAAAAAGTCAACTATTTCCTCAGAAATTATCGAGTTCATGGGATGTGGCCTCTGAACACTGGGCATTATTCTAGGGCCAAAGGGAATCACAGCACCATGACCACGATGGCACCTGCGGGGTGGCCTGCCTCTGCCTGTCATTTTTTTTTAAATGTACACTTACACTACTATTAAACAAGATACGAGTGGTGGCACTGGGCAAGTGGGCACAGTATACGCTGTGAGCCTGACACAAAAAAGCAGACTGATGTTTCACAGTCCAAAAAGTTTTATTTGTTTTTAAATGTACACTTACACTACTATTAAACAAGATATGAGTGGTGGCACTGGGCAAGTGGGCACAGTATACGCTGTGAGCCTGACACAAAAAAGCAGACTGATGTTTCACAGTCCAAAAAGTTTTTTTTGTTTTTAAATGTACACTTACACTACTATTAAACAAGATATGAGTGGTGGCACTGGGCAAGTGAGCCCAGTATAAGCTGTGAGCCTGAAACAAAAAAGTAGACTGATGTTTCACAGTCCAAAAAGTTTTTATTTTTTTAAATGTACACTTACACTACTATTAAACAAGATATGAGTGGTGGCACTGGGCAAGTGGGCACAGTATACGCTGTGAGCCTGACACAAAAAAGCAGACTGATGTTTCACAGTCCAAAAAGTTTTTTTTGTTTTTAAATGTACACTTACACTACTATTAAACAAGATATGAGTGGTGGCACTGGGCAAGTGGGCCCAGTATAAGCTGTGAGCCTGACACAAAAAAGCAGACTGATGTTTCACAGTCCAAAAAGTTTTTTTGTTTTTAAATTTGCACTACTGTTACACTAGATATGAGTGGTGGCACTAGGCAAGTGGGCACAGTATACGCTGTGAACCTGGCACACACGCTGACAGGCATGCAACTGCAATTAGATTACACAAGCTGACTGTTTCACAGTCAAAAAAGTTTTTTTTTTTAAAATGTACACTACTGTTACACCAGATATGAGTGGTGGCACTGGGCAAGTGGGCCTGGCACACACGCTGGCAGGCAGGCATCTGCAATTAGATTACACAAGCAGACTGATGTTTCACAGTCAAAAAAGTTTTTTTTTTTTAAATTTACAATACTGTTACAGCAGATATGAGTGGTGGCACTGGGCAAGTGGGCCTGGCACACACGCTGGCAGGCAGGCAACTGCAATTAGATTACACAAGCAGACTGATGTTTCACAGTCAAAAAAGTTGTTTTTTTTCAAATTTACACTACTGTTACACCAGATATGAGTGGTGGCACTGGGCAAGTGGGCCTGACACACACTCTGGCAGGCAGGCAACTGCAATTAGATTACACTAGCAGACTGATGTTTCACAGTCAAAAAAGTTTTTTTTTTTAAATTTACACTACTGTTACAGCAGATATGAGTGGTGGCACTGGGCAAGTGGGCCTGGCACACACGCTGGCAGGCAGGCAACTGCAATTAGATTACACAAGCAGATTGATGTTTCACAGTCAAATTTTTTTTTTTTTTTAAATTTACACTACTGTTGCACCAGATATGAGTGGTGGCACTGGGCAAGTGGGCCTGACACACACGCTGGCAGGCAGGCAACTGCAATTAGATTACACAAGCAGACTGATGTTTCACAGTCAAAAAAGTTCTTTTTTTTTAAATTTACACTACTGTTACACCAGATATGAGTGGTGGCACTGGGCAAGTGGCTTGGCAGGCAGGCAGGCAACTGCAATTAGATTACACAGGAAAAAAAACACAAAAAAATAAAAAATGATGTTCTAGCCCTAAAAAGGCTTTTTGGGGTGCTGTCCTTACAGCAGAGATCAGATGAGTCCTTCAGGGCTGTAGTGGACACTGAATACACTAGCCTAGCTATCAATTTCCCTATTAAATCACCAGCAGCTACACTGTCCCTCCTCTCACTAACAATGCAGCTTCCGAATGAATCTAAAATGGCTGCTGTCCAGGAGCTGGGAGGGTCTAGGAGGGAGGGTCTGCTGCTGATTGGCTGGAATGTGTCTGCAGACTGTGAGATACATCATCAAAGTTTACTCAATGATGACGAATAGGGGCGGATCGAACATCGCATATGTTCGCCCGCCGCGGCGAACGAGAACATGCTATGTTCGCCGGGAACTATTTGCCGGCAAACTATTCGCTACATCACTATTGATGACATCTTGCCGCTTGGATGAAGACTCCTCCCGGTAAGTGAATCTTCGGGGGTTAGTGTTAGGATTTTTTAAGGGTGTATTGGGTGGGTTTATTTTTTAAATTGGGGACTTTGGGCAGAAATAGAACTAAATGCCCTTTTAAGGGCAATGCCCATACAAATGCTCTTTTCAGGGCAATGGTGAGCTTAGGTTTTTTTAGTTAGTATTTTATTTGGGGGGTTGGTTGTTTGGGTGGTGGGTTTTACTGTTGGGGGGGTGTTTGTATTTTTTTTTTACAGGAAAAAGAGCTGATTTCTTTGGGGCAATGCCCCGCAAAAGGCCCTTTTAAGGGCTATTGGTAGTTTAGTTTAGGCTAGGGTTTTTTTATTTTGAGGGGGCTTTTTTATTTTGATAGGGCTATTAGATTAGGTGTAATTAGTTTAAAGATCTTGTCATTTGTTTTTTATTTTCTGTAATTTAGTGGGGGGGGGGTTGTGATTTAGCTAATTTAATTTAATTTATTTAATTGTATTTAATGTAGGTAATTTATTTAATTATAGTGTAAGGTTAGGTGTTAGTGTAACTTGTGTAAGGTTTTATTTTACTGGTAAATTTGTATTTATTTTAGCTAGGTAGCTATTAAATAGTTAAAAACTATTTAGTAACTATTCTACCTAGTTAAAATAAATACAAAGGGGGGCGGAGCTAGGACTTGGCCAAGATAAGACGCAAAATATGAAGCTCCTGGTTTCCTTATACTAATCTATTGAATCTCTCTCTCATACTTCGATATCTAACATAAAAATACATTTTCTAGCTGCTATATTACTAGCTGATTCTAGAGATGTCAAGCTTGTCTCACATGATTTACCAGGAGCGGATTTAATTAAGCAGAAAGAAGACAGAGGCCTTCTCTTCCGATAAGCAACTTTCCCCTAGGTTTGCTGGGGTGAGTACTTTTATCCCACTGAAGTGACTGGATAGCCCTATAATCTCCAATTCTCACAAGCTCCCAGAACAGCACCTGCCTAAGATGAATAAAGAGATTCCTAATGCACTAGCTGCGTTTGGGAGCCGGATGGATGCCAATTTCACCTCACTCCTCCATTGTATCTCTCAAGACCGGGAAGATCCCACAACCATTTTCTACTATGATCCTGAACCTCTGCCTCGCATAACTACCTGCCTACAGGAGACCCCTTTGTGTACTCACCTTGCACCCGTTTTGTCCAAGATGGCGGTGCGGCCTGCCTGCATGGACCCTCATGATCACGTCCTCTCTATACTACAGAACTATCCTGCCTCTATACCAGACGCCACTGCTATTATCTGGGACCTCGCTCCGAAGCGGCCGATCGGGGCGGGGCTTGAAGCCGGCATATCTGCTGCAATATCCCTATGCAGTATCACGTCTGCCTATGCCCTAAATGATGTTGTTAGCCTGAAGCCAGCTCTTGAAACTGCATCGAGGCACACAGCTTACCGTGGACAAATAGAGAACCTCACGAGGGCTATAGAACACAGGAGTACAAGCATCGCTTTCTTCCCTGCAGAGAACAAATCAAGGTTCACATACCCTGTGCCTTGTTGGTTTCCGGGGAGAGCTCTTCTTCGTTCACCCTGGCAAACACCTTAGGAAAACTGGTATCGGCTAAATTTTAAAAGTATAAACTTGCAATCAGTGGTATCAGAGACTGCCTCCATAATCCCCACTACGCTCCTTTTTACTTTAAGCTACTGCTTCCTTGAATTGAGAGACATTGACTTTGTAGCCCCATATACGCTTGAACCTGCACCGTCTCTAAAGTTATAGCTGTGTTTCCCTAATGTTATATTTCGTGCACCCCCAGATTTTTCAGAGTTAAGGTTTATTAGTATTTATGCTTTTCTCTTTTATTGTAACTCACGTGTTATCATTGTTCGCACCGCACATGTATCTTCTTTCCTCAGAGCTCTAACTCATACCTCTTAGAAAATTTATATTTGGGACTTCATGTAATACCTACTCATTTAGGACATGTGGTGTTTTCGGCAGTCCCTGTGGATATTAAAGTAAATGCCCTTTGCTCTCAGCACCTGCTCATTTAAATTTTAGCACGATAGCCCCTAAACCCGCAACACCACAGGGCTTAAACCGGTACTGCATTTACTGAGGATATGTTAAACACCTGATGGTATATTCTATACTACCCACACAACCCCTAAGCTTAGATATATTACTATATTCATTTCCTTATCCACTAATACATCTTGACTGATATCTTAGTATAGTTATATGCTCCCTCTAACTTTTCCCACTACCCATTATTTGAGTTTTAGGGTGAGGAGAGATACACTCTTTGTTCTTAAGAGCCATGATTTACACAGGTTCCAAACGTATAGCTAGGACGTCATTATATGTTAATCCCTATGTTTTAGGTCTTATTCTAAAGCAGGTTGAGATAGGCGTGGTAGATAATCACACTGACATTAAGGCAAGACTTCTACACTTAGCACTTGACCCTATTCAATTAGTGGCTTTTTTTTTTTTTTTTTTTTACAGCATAATATACAAAACAATTCTTATTCATTGGCGAACTTCTAGGAGATAGTGTCTAATTATTACTTCTGTGGGTTCAGATCTCCGTAATCTGTCTGTTTTACGTATACCAAACAAAGCACTCACCTTGGCACTTTATTTTAGTTATCCCCCCGCTTGCATTTATAGCCCACACTATTCTATAAGTAAGCTCACCATACAGCTTGAAAGGGGTTTGCTCCGCCCTCCTCCTTTACTTTTTCGCCCCCTTCCCCCTCCATCTTGCCCATAACTCGAGTGGCTCTTGCCCACTGCAATACCTTTTCTTCCCCACTTTCTCCGACACACCTGTGGTCATTATAAAAATATAAAATGAAGTTATTTCTCAGCTAGCCCAAACCTTTATTTGATACCTCACTTGACATGACACATGTTTTCATCCGTTATGGTTGGCCTTTTAGTATTTGGTACTGCTATACCTATCTCTGAGAGTTCCAACATTAATGTATCACTCCTAAGCTTAGCTTTATAACCTTTCTTTAGCTGGATGGATAACTTTTACATAATAATATTGAGTGTTATATCTTGTGGTTAAGATTTTTAATGGGCAAATTATGCATTTTACCTGTTTCTGAAACTTCAATAAAAATTGTTTAAAAAAATAAATAAATACAAACTTGCCTGTAAAATAAAAATAAAACCTAAGATAGATACAATGTAACTATTAGTTATATTGTGGTTATCTTAGGGTTTATTTTATAGGTATTTAGTTTTAATAGGAATTATTTAGTTAATTATAGTAATTTTATTTAGATTTATTTAAATTATATTTAAGTTAGGAGGTGTTAGGGTTAGACTTAGGTTTAGGGGTTAATACATTTAATATAGTGGCGGCGACATTGGGGGCGGCATATTAGGGATTAATAAGTGTAGGTAGGTTGCGGCGACATTGAGGGGTTGCAGATTAGGGGTTAATAAATATAATGTAGGTGTCGGCGATGTTGGGGCAGCAGATTAGGGGTTCATAAGTATAATGTAGGTGGCGGCGGTGTCCGGTGCGGCAGATTAGGGTTTAATAAGTATAATGTAGGTGGCAGCGATGTTAGGGGCGGCATATTAGGGGTTAATAATATTTAACTAGTGTTTGCGAGGCGGGAGTGCGGCGGTTTAGGGGCTAATATGTTTATTCTAGTGGCGGCGATGTCCGGAGCGGCAGATTAGGGGTTAATAATTTTATTATAGTGTTTGCAATGCGGGAGGGCCTCGGTTTAGGGGTTAATAGGTAGTTTATGGGTGTTAGTGTACTTTTTAGCACTTTAGATATGAGTTTTATGCTACAGCGTTGTAGTGTAAAACTCATAACTACTGACTTTAGAATGCATTAGGAATCTTGGAGGTAGAGGGTGTACCACTCACTTTTTGGCCTCCCAGAACAGACTTGTAATACTGGCGCTATGGAAGTCCCATAGAAAAAAGGGTTTACAAAGTTTACGTAAGTCGGTTTGCGGTAAGGCCAAAAAAGTGTGCGGTGCCCCTAAACCTGCAAGACTCGTAATACCAGCGGTAGTGAAAAAGCACCGTTAGGACCTGTTAACACTGCTTTTTCAGCTTACAGCACAACTCGTAATCTAGCCGATTGTATTTTGTTATGTATTTTGTGCAATTTTTTTCTTGAGTGTAGGATAAATGGGTATTGGTAAGCGCTAAAAAAGCTTAAAAGGCTACAATAGGTAGATGCAGTTTAATACAATATAAACACTCCTATAAGTGATATATATACAAGGTTAAAACACAATGCATGGATCCATGTCTCGCAAAATTAAAAATTACAACGAATAAAAATATACCATAAAATCAAAGACGAGAGATAGCTCCTAAAATGCTATGACTTGCAGTGAGTAGACTAGTATTGTTCTACATGTAGGGCGGTGTATACAAATATTAGTACGATTACTGCAGACTTACGATAGATTGGCTAAAATGAATACATACATAAAAACTAGATAAAAATAAAGCCTGATGGAGAAAAAGTCTTGAGAAAGGCCTAGTCTAGGCCGAAACGCGTTGGCATACTGGTGAGCTTGTTTTTAATTACCCATATTGTTCTTCATATACAGTGTTGCACTATTTTTCTTCTCTCTTTCTTATTTTCAGGTTTCTAAATCGTTTATATGCTTAGATGATTATAGACGTTCAGCTTTCAAATATGCATATGTGATTTTGGATCTGTTTTTTATTCCTGGCACAAGGTGTGCCCCTTCTTTGGTGGTGATCATTTAATACACGTTTTTTACCTTTTTTTTTTTTCTTCAATTATTTTTCAATATTTTTCACTTTTTTATATTTTTTTTTCTGATTTTCACATTTTTTACAAATTTTGGAAATTTTTATACACACCCAATCCCCAACAACACATCTTCTTCACGACATCGGGAGGACTTTGTGATAGACTTTGTACTAATATTTGTATACACCGCCCTACATGTAGAACAATACTAGTCTACTCACTGTAAGTCATAGCATTTTAGGAGCTATCTCTCGTCTTTGATTTTATGGTATATTTTTATTCGTTGTAATTTTTAATTTTGCGAGACATGGATCCATGCATTGTGTTTTAACCTTGTATATATATCACTTATAGGAGTGTTTATATTGTATTAAACTGCATCTACCTATTGTAGCCTTTTAAGCTTTTTTAGCGCTTACCAATACCCATTTATCCTAACTTCTTTCATTAGCCTACTAGGAGGCTAGTTTATTAGTAAGCTTAAGGCTCCCTAGCAATAGCGCTCGGTTCACACACCACACTTCCCATTTTTTCTTGAGTGTAACAGTTGGCCATATCTCTGAAGTCATGCTATCTTAAAGCGTTAAATTTAATTGCGCTCATGTGGATGTGTTTGCTTTCGACTTGTAATACATGGGCTACTTACGATGCACGCAAACAGGTGCGATAAACCTGTTATTCCTCAAGTGCAACAGTTAGCACACCACTCGTAGTCTAACCCTTAGTTAGGAGAGACAGGGGTAATTTGTGATCCCCTCAACAGGCATATGGATGGTATACATCCATTCTATCAGTACTGAGATACTGGTATCTCTATAGAGCTAAGGTATTGGTGATCCCCTCATCAGGCATATGGATAGCATATATCCATTCTATCAGTATTGAGATACTGGTATCCCTCTAGAGTTAAAGGGACACTAAACCCAAAAAATTTCTTTCATGATTTAAGTAGAGAATACAATTTTAAACAACATTCCAATTTACTTCTATTATCTAATTTGCTTCATTCTTTAGATATCATTTATTGAATAAACAGCAATGCACATGGGTGAACCAATCATACAAGGCATCTATGTGCAGCAACCAATCAGCAGCTACTGAGCCTATCTAGATATGCTTTCAAGCAAAGTATATCTAGAGAATGACGCAAGTTAGATAATAGAAGTAAATTAGAAAGTTGTTTAAAATTGCAAGCTTTTTCTAAATCATTAAATAAATTTTTTTGGGTTTCATGTCCCTTTAAGGTATCAGTGATTACCTCATCAGGCAAATGGATGGTATATATCCATTATATCAGTACTGAGATACTGGTATCTCTCTAGAGCTAAGGAATTGGTGATTCTCTCATCAGACATATGGATGGTATACATCCATTCTATCAGTACTGAGATACTGGTATCTCTCTAGAGCTAAGGAATTGGTGATCCCTCATCAGGCATATGGATGGTATACATCCATTCTATCAGTACTGAGATACTGGTATCTCTCTAGAGCTAAGGTATTGGTGATCCCTCATCAGGCATATGGATGGTATACATCCATTCTATCAGTACTGAGATACTGGTATCTCTCTAGAGCTAAGGTATTGGTGATCCCTCATCATGCATATGGATGGTATATATCCATTCTATCAGTACTGAGATACTGGTATCTCTCTAGAGCTAAGGAATTGGTGATTCTCTCATCAGACATATGGATGGTATATATTCATTCTATCAGTACTGAGATACTGGTATCCCTATAGAGCTAAGGTATTGGTGATCCCGTCATCAGGCATATGGATGGTATATATTCATTCTATCCGTACTGAGTTACTGGTATCTCTCTAGAGCTAAGGAATTGGTGATTCTCTCATCAGACATATGGATGGTATATATTCATTCTATCAGTACTGAGATACTGGTATCCCTATAGAGCTAAGGTATTGGTGATCCCGTCATCAGGCATATGGATGGTATATATTCATTCTATCAGTACTGAGATACTGGTATCCCTATAGAGCTAAGGTATTGGTGATCCCCTCATCAGACATATGGATGGTACACATCTATTCTATCCGTACTGAGATACTGGTATCCCTATAGAGCTAAGGTATTGGTGATCCCCTCATCAGGCATATGGATAGTATATAGCCATTCTATCAGTACTGAGATACTGGTATCCCTCTAGATCTAAGGTATTGGTGATCCCGTCATCATGCATATGGATGGTATATAGCCATTCTATCAGTACTGAGATACTGGTATTCCTCTAGAGCTAAGGTATTGGTGATCCCCTCATCAGTCATATGGATGGTATACATGCATTCTATCAGTACTGAGATACTGGTATCCCTCTAGAGCTTAGTTATTGATGATCCAATCATCAGGCATATGGATGGTATATATTCATTCTATCAGTACTAAGATACTGGTATCTCTATAGAGCTAAGGTATTGGTGACCCCCCCCCAATCAGGCATATGGATGGTATATATCCATTCTATCAGTACTGAGATACTGGTATCTCTATAGAGCTAAGGTATTGGTGACCCCCCTCATCATGCATATGGATGGTATATATCCATTTTATCAGTACTGAGATACTGGTATCTCTCTAGAGCTAAGGTATTGGTAATTCTCTCATCAGGCATATGGATGGTATATATCCATTTTATCAGTACTGAGATACTGGTATCTCTATAGAGCTTAGGTATTGGTGATCCCCTCATCAGGCATATGGATGGTATATATCCATTCTATCCGTACTGAGTTACTGGTATCTCTATAGAGCTAAGGTATTGGTGACCTCCCGCATCAGGAATATGGATAGTATATATCCATTCTATCAGTACTGAGATACTGGTATCCCTCTAGAGCTAAGGTATTGGTGATCCCCTCATCATGCATATGGATGGTACACATCCATTCTATCAGTACTGAGATACTGGTATCCCTCTAGAGCTTAGGTATTGGTGATCCCATCATCAGGCATATGGATGGTATATATTCATTCTATCAGCACTAAGATACTGGTATCTCTATAGAGCTAAGGTATTGGTGACCCCCCTCATCATGCATATGGATGGTATATATCCATTTTTATCAGTACTGAGCTACTGGTATCTCTCTAGAACTAAGGTATTGGTGATCCCCTCATCAGTCATATGGATGGTATACATCCATTCTATCCGTACTGAGATACTGGTATCCCTCTAGAGCTAAGGTATTGGTGATCCCCTCATCGGGCATATGGATGGTATATACATCTATTCTATCAGTGCTGAGATACTGGTATCCCTTTAGAGCTAAGGTATTGGTGATACCCTCATCAAGCATATGGGTGGTATAGATCCATCTATCAGTATTGAGATACTGGTATCTCTCTAGAACTAAGGTATTGGTGATTCCCTCATCAGTTATATGGATGGTGTACATCCATTCTATTAGTATTGAGATACTGGTATCCCTCTAGAGCTAAGGTATTGATGATCCCCTCATCAGGCATATGGATGATATACATCCATTCTATCAGTACTGATATACTGGTATCTCTATAGAGCTAAGGTATTGGTGATTCCTCATCAGGCATATGGATAGTATACTTCAATTCTATTAATACAGAGATACTGGTATCCCCTCTAAAGCAAAGGTATTGGTGATCCCCTCATTAGGTATATGGATGGTATATATCCATTCTATCCGTACTGAGATACTGGTATCTCTATAGAGCTAAGGTATTGGTGACCCCCTCCTCATCATGCATATGGATGGTATATATCCATTCTATCAGTACTGAGATACTGGTATCTCTCT
Source organism: Bombina bombina (assembly GCF_027579735.1). Taxonomy (NCBI): domain Eukaryota; kingdom Metazoa; phylum Chordata; class Amphibia; order Anura; family Bombinatoridae; genus Bombina; species Bombina bombina. Next base: position 283,192,732 of record NC_069507.1, on the reverse strand, counting down.
AGAGCTAAGGTATTGGTGATCCCCTCATCAGATATATGGATGGTATATTTCCATTCTATCAGTACTGAGATACTGGTATCTCTCTAGAGCTAAGGTATTGGTGATCCACTTCTCTCATTCAGATATAAAATGAGTGTCTGGCGTTTTACACTTAAAAGATTAGTTGTTTAGCACAGTTGTTTACTCCTTGCCATGGTAGCTAATGTAGTTCGGTAAGTTTATTTACTAAGGTATTAAGCCGAAGTATCATTTTATCACTTACCTACAAAGCACAGGAGAACAAGAACTTCTTTGTGAGACATTTCTCTTTCTTCTGGAGATTCATAAACGTCCTGTGATTAGGAAAGCAAGACCAGTAAATATATTACCAACCACAAACATGAAATAAAAACATGAAATGTAGGGAAATTATTCAATGAAAACCCCTGAGAGACACAATAAATGCACATGGGCAGGGAGTACGCAGTGAGAGCGAGCACATAGCTCACAGTAAGTTCCCAATGAGCTGTGTTTCATTTTATTGGTGGCTGTTCATATTCACTGGGCTTTAAGATTTGAAGCCCTTCCAACCCATTTGGAAACCCAGTTTTGATATTTTCCAGCTGTTAACATCACTAATTCTGGTGTTGTTGCAATATGAATACATCTTCTGTAAAACCTTATATGGCTGTGCAGGGAACTCTTGTTAAACACAAGAAAAACTATAACAAATGGGAACATTGCAGGGTCTTAGAGGGGCTTCACAGACAGCAAAATATGTGAAAGGGAACAAAAACCATGAAGTACAACCCAAGGTGATGTTATTTGTTCTGAATGTTATTTCATATGATTTTATGTCACATTCATTAACATCTGAACACTAGTTGCAATCAATAAAACTTCTATAGATAGTAGATTAGCTGAGCACACGTGTGATGTCATTTTACCCTGTAAACTGCTTGTGCACAAACTATAGCATTATATAGAATCTGTGCAGACAGTGAGAGGCCAGAAGAATAAGTCAGCCATATGCTTTCAAAATATGAACGTATGCATGATCGATGGAGGGACCTATGGATAATATATGCAGTGAATTGATGACAGATGGGGCATTTGGATGATAGACTGGAGATGTAGGGATAATGTATGGGGTGTATGGATGATAGATAAGGGAAGCTTGGAAAACATATGTGAGTGTAAATGGTAGATGGAGGACGTATGGCTAATGGGGTGTCCAGATATCAGGGGCTTTTGGATACTATATGGGAATGTAGCTGGAAACTTACAGCTAATGAGGTGTGTAGATGTTAGATGGGGACTTATGGCTAACGGGGTGTGTAGCTGTTAGATGGGGACACACGGCTAATGGGTTGTGTAGTTGTTGGATGGGGATGTATGACTTATGGGGTGTGTAGTTGTTGGATGGGGATGTATGACTGATGGGGTGTGTAGTTGTTAGATGGGATGTATGACTAATGGGGTGTGTAGTTGTTAGATGGGACGTATGGCTAATGGGGTGTGTAGCTGTTAGATGGGGACGTATGACTAATGGGGTGTGTAGCTGTGAGATGGGGACGTACGATTAATGGGATGTGTAGCTGTTGGATGGGGACACATGGCTAATGGGGTGTGTAGTTGTTAGATGAGGACACATGGCTAATGGGGTGTGTAGCTGTTGGATGGGGACACATGGCTAATGGGGTGTGTGACAGAAGAGTGAGTGCCGAGGCTCACTGATGGGGGGTTGGACCCCCATGGCTTTCTTTATTCTGTGTTTTGGGGCTTGCCTCTCATGCTTGTATGTCAATAACAGTGGTGTATTGCCATTTGTACAAATTATGTCACAAACCAGTGTACAAAGAAAGATTTTCACAGTCTCTGCTTAAAAGACTGATTTACACATCTGAGCAGGCTGCTTCAAAGCAGAGAGTTAATTACTCATGGCAGTAAATCTTCTATGGACAAAAGTGGTATCTGGTCCATCTATTACCCTCAGATCTGGCATTTGTACATCCTCAGCCAGACTGACTACAATCTCAGCAGGTGATCAGGGGGTGGGACTGACAGCTGTTAATAGTGATGCCCCTCTGTGTGTTGGGTTACAATTGGTTGCCAAGATCATCGCTAGGGGACGTGTTGTGAGCTGACAAGAGAGATAGGCATTTTTCAAAACCACTTTGCCTAGGAAAAAAGAGAGAGTTATTCCAAGTTGCCTGAACTATCCATGGGTCGATTACCCAAGAGCTCTGTAAGGGGCTATAACAAGACTGTGCAAGAGGACTATTTGTATTCACCTGGGTTCTACTGACTGTGGCTGATAGAACAGGGTAGTTTTTTCTCCTAGCCCCAAAGTGAGTGTGTTCTTTCTGTATTTGTGTACTTCTGTGTGTTTGCCTATTTTTAGTGAATAAAGTACAATTTATTTCACCATTCGTTTTGCTCATTGAAATGATCCCAGTTAAACAATGGTATAGAGTGCTGGTCTCCCATGACAGGCTCTAAAAGGAAATTAATGGTGGCAGCAGAGTGATCATTTAACTTTTATGTTTAAAATCCTGTGGGGTCTAACATAAAAGAGAGCAAGCCCTGTAGATTGCAATCCCTCAAAACGAATAGTGACTTACACACGTTACACAGATCAATAAAGGCACAGGTTCTCTCTGTCACTTAGCTTAGTGCCGGCAGGCGAACATGGACCAGCGGTCAGAAAGATTCCAATCATGGGACCGCGCCAGGATTGTGGACCGGTGTAGCAGCTATGGGCTACCAACAGACGGTCGGTCCAAGACAGAGCTGGAGCAGGACTTAGAAGCTCATAAAGCAGGATTTGCTTGTCCGGAGGGGAAGGGCCCCTCAGCTGCAGTGGCAGCAGCCGGCAGACAACCCGGGGTGCAGGAGATTAATCCAGCCCCAGTGGTGGAAGGACATGTGAAGGGTGAGGGTGACTGTCTGGATACGGATAAACTTGTTTTGGAGAGTGTGGAGGGGGTAGGCCCTATGGCTACTGGACTCACCACCCCTGGACTCACCACACTCCTAGCCTCATGGGGAGAGGTGGAAACAACCAATGAGCAAATTCGGATGTTGGCAGCCATTTATGGAACAGCACCCCACTCCCACCTTGTCAACAGGGAACAATCAGCCCCCCGAGTGGACCACTACAGTTTTGGGAAATTTATCGATGGGATGGATCAGATCAATGGGTTCTTAAGAGATTTTGAGACTCAGTGTCGAAGATACCATGTGCCACCCCGGGACTGGGTTTTGAGACTAAACCCATTGTTATCCGGGAAGGCTAAAAGGACTTTGCAGTCCATCCCTGGCGAGGATGGGGATGATTATGGCCATGTGAAAGCTATGATCTTGGCACAGTATGCACTCACCCCAGAAGTTTACAGGGGCAAGTTCAGGATTGAGGAAAAGTTACCCCAAGAGTCCTATGTGTAATATGGGGCTCGCATGGCCTTGTATGGGACTCAGTGGGTGGAGGGATGTGGGGGTCGATAAATACCACACCCTGCTGGACTTAATGTTCCAAGAAAAACTTTTGCAGCAGTACCCCTCGGACGTGAGGGCATGAGTTTTTGACCATAAACCTAAAATCCATGTGGCAGCTGCTTAGCTGGTGGATGAGTTTGTGGTCAGTCGGCCAATAATTCACAAAAAACTGACTCCTAAACATGTGGCTGTGCCAGCTAAAGGAATTACAAATACTGCTCCGTGGGCACCCAAGCCAGCTGAAGCGGGTGCCCCCAAAGCTGCAGAATTTAAGCATGAGCAGCGGTGTTACCATTGCAACAAAGTAAGTAATATGTGACCAGATTGTCCAGATTGGAACCACTACAGGGTAGCCCATCAGGGGCAAAGAACCCCGGCTGCAAAGCCGGTCACCCGGGTGACTTGCACGTGAGCCCGGCTGATGCAGGGGTACGCTCAGGCATACTTGGATGACATTGTGGTGTTTAGTAGTTCGTGGGAGACCCATTTAGTACATGTAGTTTCGGTGCTTAAACGGTCCCAAGAAGCGGGGCTGACCCTGAAACCAACCAAATGTCAAGTGGGTATGGCAGAGGTATTGTACCTAGGACACCGGGTGGCAGGTGGGTACCTGAAGCCAAAACCAGCTAAGGTAGAAGCCCTCATTCAGTGGCCAGTGCCCAAAACAAAAAAACAAGTTATAGCTTTCCTAGGCACTGCAGGGTATTACAGGAAATTTGTGCCCCAGTATAGTGCCCTGGCCAACCCCCTTACAGATCTGACCCAAAAGTGACACCCCAGTCTGGTAGCCTGGTCTCCCACCTGTGAAAACTCCTTTGAGGCGCTGAAGACCGCGCTGGCTAGCGCTCCAATTCTAGCCGCACCGGACAACAGCAAGAAATTCTTGGTGCAGACTGATGCCTCGGACTATGGTATAGGGGCTGTGCTCAGCCAGGTGGGGGAGGAGGGGAGTGAACACCCTGTGGTGTATTTGAGCAGGAAACTGCTACCCAGAGAAGGGGCTTATGCCACTATTGAGAAGGAATGTCTGGCCATAGTGTGGGTGCTACGCAAACTGCAGCCCTATTTGTACAGCAGGAACTTCACTGTAATCACGGATCACAACCCCCTGAGCGAACAGTAAATTGCTGCGCTGGAGTTTGGCAATACAAGAATTTCATTTTTCCATTCAGCACAAAAAGGGCAGTGAGCATGGAAATGCGGATGGACTCTCCAGACAGGACAGCCCCAATAAGCCAGTTGCCACATGCAGGGTTGGGCGAGTTAAACTGCCGAATGAGGTGGTCATAACATTGCCCTTATTTTAGGGGGAGGTGTGATGGAAGAGTGGGTGCCAAGGCTCACTGATGGGGGGTTGGACCCCCATGGTTTCCCTTATTCTGTGTTTTGGGGCTTGCCTCTCATGCTTGTATGTCAATAACAGTGGTGTATTGCTATTTGTACAAATTATGTCACAAACCAGTGTACAAAGAAAGATTTTCACAGTCTCTGCTTAGAAGACTGATTTCCATATCTGAGCAGGCTGCTTCATAGCAGAGAGTTAATTACTCATGGCAGTAAATCTTCTAGGGACAAAAGTGGTATCTGGTCAGTCTATTACCCTCAGATCTGGCACTTGAAAAGGCTGCATTTGTACATCCTCAGCCAGACTGACTACAATCTCAGCAGGTGATCAGGGGGTGGGACTGACAGCTGTTAATAGTGATGCCCCTCTGTGTGTTGGGTTACAATTGGTTGCCAAGATCATCGCTAGGGGGCGTGTTGTGAGCTGACAAGAGAGATAGGCAGTTTTCAAAACCACTTTGCCTAGGAAAAAAGAGAGAGTTATTCCAAGTTGCCTGAACTATCCATGGGTCGATTACCCAAGAGCTCTGTAAGGGGCTATAACAAGACTGTACAAGAGGACTATTTGTATTCACCTGGGTTCTACTGACTGTGGCTGATAGAACAGGGTAGTTTTTCTCCTAGCCCCAAAGTGAGTGTGTTCTTTCTGTATTTTGTGTACTTCTGTGTATTTGCCTATTTTTAGTGAATAAAGTACAATTTATTTCACCATTCATTTTGCTCATTAAAATGATCCCAGTTACACAATGGTATAGAGTGCTGGTCTCCCGTGACAGGCTAGAAAAGGAAATTAATACAGGGTGTGTAGTTGTTAGATGGGGACGTATGACTAATGGGGTGTGCAACTGTTAGATGAGGACGTATGACTAATGGGGTGTGCAACTGTTAGATGGGGACGTATGACTAATGGGGTGTGTAGCTGTTAGATGGGGACGTATGACTAATGGGGTGTGTAGCTGTTAGATGGGGACGTATGACTAATGGGGTGTGCAACTGTTAGATGAGGAAGTATGACTAATGGGGTGTGTAGCTGTTAGATGGGGACGTATGACTAATGGGGTGTGCAACTGTTAGATGGGGACGTATGGCTAATAGGGTGTGCAACTGTTAGATGAGGCAGTATGACTAATGGGGTGTGTAGCTGTTAGATGGGGACGTATGGCTAATGGGGTGTGTAGCTGTTAGATGGGGACGTATGACTAATGGGGTGTGTAGCTGTTAGATGGGGACGTATGGCTAATAGGGTGTGCAACTGTTAGATGGGGACGTATGACTAATAGGGTGTGCAACTGTTAGATGAGGAAGTATGACTAATGGGGTGTGTAGCTGTTAGATGGGGACAAATGACTAATGGGGTGTGCAACTGTTAGATGGGGACGTATGGCTAATAGGGTGTGTAGCTGTTAGATGAGGATGTATGAGTAATGGGGTGTGTAGCTGTTAGATGGGGACGTATGACTAATGGGGTGTGTAACTGTTAGATGGGGACGTATGACTAATGGGGTGTGTAGTTGTTAGATGGGGACGTATGACTAATGGGGTGTGTAGCTGCTAGATGAGGACGTATGACTAATGGGGTGTGTAGCTGCTAGATGAGGGCGTATGACTAATGGGGTGTGCAACTGTTAGATGAGGGCGTATGACTAATGGGGTGTGTAGCTGTTAGATGGGGACGTATGGCTAAGAGGGTGTGTAGCTGTTAGATGGGGACGTATGGCTAATAGGGTGTGTAGCTGTTAGATGGGGATGTATGACTAATGGGGAGTGTTGCTTTTAGATGGGGACGTATGACTAATGGGGTGTGTAGCTGTTAGATGGGGATGTATGACTAATGGGGTGTGTAGCTGTTAGATGGGGATGTATGACTAATGGGGAGTGTAGCTGTTAGATGGGGATGTATGACTAATGGGGTGTGTAGCTGTTAGATGGGGATGTATGACTAATGGGGTGTGTAGCTGTTAGATGGGGATGTATGACTAATGGGGTGTGTAGAGACTTAAAGCAAGAAGACAGGGAATTATATTCAGGGGAAAAGAATCATAGGAAGGAGAGAGATCAGGAGAGCGGGAAGTATTGGGGTATGTGAAGAGGGAGATGCAGCAGTGAGGGGGTAACATAGGGAGGGTATAATGGGGGGGATGGAAGGTGCAGCAGTGAGGGGGTAATATAGGAGGGTATAATAAGGGGAGGGAAGGGGCAGCAGTGAGGGGGTAACATAGGGAGGGTATAATGGGGGGGAGGGAAGGTGCAGCAGTGAGGGGGTAACATAAAAGGGTATAATGGGGGGGAGGGAAGGTGCAGCAGTGAGGGGGTAACATAAGAGGGTATAATGGGGGGGGAGGGAAGGTGCAGCAGTGAGGGGTAACATAGGAGGGTATAATGGGGGGAGGGAAGGTGCAGCAGTGAGGGGGTAACATAAGAGGGTATAATGAGGGGGAGGGAAGGTGCAGCAGTGAGGGGTAACATAGGAGGGTATAATGGGGGGAGGGAAGGTGCAGCAGTGAGGGGGTAAAATAGGGAGGGTATAATGAGGGGGAGGGAAGGTGCAGCAGTGAGGGGGTAACATAGGGAGGGTATAATGGGGGGGGGAGGGAAGGTGCAGCAGTTAGGGGGTAACATAGGGAGGGTATAATGGGGGGAGGGAAGGTGCAGCAGTGAGGGGGTAACATAGGGCTGTTATAATGGGGGGGAGGGAAGGTGCAGCAGTGAGGGGGTAACATAGTGAGGGTATAATGGGGGGGAGGTGCAGCAGTGAGGGAGTAACATAGGGAGGGTATAAGGGGGAAGGGAAGGTGCAGCAGTGAGGGGGTAACATAGGGAGGGTATAATGGGGGAAGGGAAGGTGCAGCAGTGAGGGGGTAACATAGGGAGGGTATAATGGGGGGAGGGAAGGTGCAGCAGTGATGGGGGTAACATAGGAGGGTATAATGGGGGGGAGGGAAGGTGCAGCAGTAAGGGGGTAACATAGGGAGAGTATAATGGGGGGGTAAGGTGCAGCAGTGAGGGGTAACATAGGGAGGGTATAATGGGGGGTAAGGTGCAGCAGTGAGGGGGTAACATAGGAAGGGGATAATGGGGGGATAAGGTGCAGTAGTGAGGGGTAACATATGGAGGGTATAATGGGTGGGTAAGGTGCAGCAGTGAAGGGGTAACATAGGGAGGGTATAATGCGGGGGTAAGGTGCAGCAGTGAGGGGGTAACATAGGGAGGGTATAATGGGGGAGGAAAGGTGCAGCAGTGAGGGGGTAACATAGGAGGGTATAATGGGGGGAGGGAAGGTGCAGCAGTGAGGGGGTAACATAGGAGGGTATAATGGGGGGAGGGATGGTGCAGCAGTGAGGGGGTAACATAGGGAGGGTATAATGGGGGGAGGGAAGGTGCAGCAGTGAGGGGGTAACATAGGGAGGGTATAATGGGGGAGGGAAGGTGCAGCAGTGAGGGGGTAACATAGGGAGGGTATAATGGGGGGAGGGAAGGTGCAGCAGTTAGGGGGTAACATAGGGAGGTGCAGCAGTGAGGGGGTAACATATCAGGAGGTGCAGCAGTGAGGGGGTAACATATCAGTAGGTGCAGCAGTGAGGGAGTAACATATCAGGAGGTGCAGCAGTGACGGGGTAACATATTAGTAAGTGCAGCAGTGAGGGGGTAACATAGGGAGGTGCAGCAGTGAGGGGGTAACATATCAGGAGGTGCAGCAGTGAGGGGGTAACATAGGGAGGTGCAGCAGTGAGGGGGTAACATAGGGAGATGCAGCAGTGAGGGGGTAACATATCAGGAGGTGCAGCAGTGAGGGGGTAACATATCAGTAGGTGCAGCAGTGAGGGAGTAACATATCAGTAGGTGCAGCAGTGAGGGGGTAACATATCAGGAGGTGCAGCAGTGAGGGGGTAACATATCAGGAGGTGCAGCAGTGAGGGGGTAACATACCAGGGGGTGCAGCAGTGATGGGGTAACATATCAGTAGGTGCAGCAGTGAGGGGGTAACATATCAGGAGGTGCAGCAGGGCGGGGGTAACATAGGGAGATGCAGCAGTGAGGGGGTAACATATCAGGAGGTGCAGCAGTGAGGGGGTAACATAGGGAGGTGCAGCAGTGAGGGGGTTACATATCAGGAGGTGCAGCAGTGAGGGGGTAACATATCAGGAGGTGCAGCAGTGATGGGGTAACATATCAGTAGGTGCAGCAGTGAGGGGGTAACATCAGTAGGTGCAGCAGTGAGGGGGTAACATATCAGGAGGTGCAGCAGTGAGGGGGTAACATATCAGGAGGTGCAGCAGTGAGGGGGTAACATATCAGTAGGTGCAGCAGTGAGGGGGTAACATATCAGGAGGTGCAGCAGTGAGGGGGTAACATAGGGAGGTGCAGCAGTGAGTGGGTAACATATCAGGAGGTGCAGCAGTGAGGGGGTAACATATCAGGAGGTGCAGCAGTGAGGGGGTAACATATCAGGAGGTGCAGCAGTGAGGGGGTAACATATCAGGAGGTGCAGCAGTGAGGGGGTAACATATCAGGAGGTGCAGCAGTGAGGGGGTAACATATCAGTAGGTGCAGCAGTGAGGGGGTAACATATCAGGAGGTGCAGCAGTGAGGGGGTAACATATCAGTAGGTGCAGCAGTGAGGGGGTAACATATCAGGAGGTGCAGCAGTGAGGGGGTAACATAGGGAGGTGCAGCAGTGAGGGGGTAACATATCAGGAGGTGCAGCAGTGAGGGGGTAACATATCAGGAGGTGCAGCAGTGAAGGGGTAACATATCAGGAGGTGCAGCAGTGAGGGGGTAACATAGGGAGATGCAGCAGTGAGGGGGGTAACATATCAGGAGGTGCAGCAGTGAGGGGGTAACATATCAGGAGGTGCAGCAGTGAGGGGGTAACATATCAGTAGGTGCAGCAGTGAGGGGGGTAACATCAGTAGGTGCAGCAGTGAGGGGGGTAACATATCAGGAGGTGCAGCAGTGAGGGGGTAACATATCAGGAGGTGCAGCAGTGAGGGGGTAACATAGGGAGGTGCAACAGTGAGGGGGTAACATAGGGAGGTGCAGCAGTGAGGGGATAACATATCAGGAGGAGCAGCAGTGAAGGGGTAACATATCAGGAGGTGCAGCAGTGAGGGGTAACATATCAGGAGGTGCAGCAGTGAGGGGGTAACATAGGGAGGTGCAGCAGTGAGGGGGTAACATATCAGGAGGTGCAGCAGTGAGGGGGTAACATATCAGGAGGTGCAGCAATGAGGGGGTAACATAGGGAGGTGCAACAGTGATGGGGTAACATATCAGGAGGTGCTGCAGTGAGGGGGTAACATCAGTAGGTGCAGCAGTGAGGGGTAACATATCAGGAGGTGCAGCAGTGAGGGGGTAACATATCAGGAGGTGCAGCAGTGAGGGGGTAACATATCAGGAGGTGCACCGTGCAGCAGTGAGGGGGTAACATAGGGAGGTGAGGGGGTAACATAGGGAGGTGCAGCAGTGAGGGGGTAACATAGGGAGGTGCAGCAGTGAGGGGTAACATATCAGGAGGTGCAGCAGTGAGGGGGTAACATATCAGGAGGTGCAGCAGTGAGGGGGTAACATATCAGGAGGTGCAGCAGTGATGGGGTAATATATCAGGAGGTGCAGCAGTGAGGAGGTAACATATCAGGAGGTGCAGCAGTGAGGGGGTAACATATCAGGAGGTGCAGCAGTGAGGGGGTAACATATCAGGAGGTGCAGCAGTGAGGGGGGTAACATAGGGAGGGGCAGCAGTGAGGGGTAACATATCAGGAGGTGCAGCAGTGAGGGGGTAACATATCAGGAGGTGCAGCAGTGAGGGGGTAACATATCAGGAGGTGCAGCAGTGAAGGGGTAACATATCAGGAGGTGCAGCAGTGAGGGGGTAACATAGGGAGGTGCAGCAGTGAGGGGGTAACATATCAGGAGGTGCAGCAGTGAGGGGGTAACATAGGGAGGTGCAGCAGTGAGGGGGTAACATATCAGGAGGTGCAGCAGTGAAGGGGTAACATATCAGGAGGTGCAGCAGTGAGGGGGTAACATATCAGGAGGTGCAGCAGTGAGGGGGTAACATAGGGAGGTGCAGCAGTGAGGGGGTAACATATCAGGAGGTGCAGCAGTGAGGGGGGTAACATATCAGGAGGTGCAGCAGTGAGGGGGTAACATATCAGGAGGTGCAGCAGTGAGGGGGGTAACATAGGGAGGTGCAGCAGTGAGGGGGTAACACAGGGAGGTGCAGCAGTGAGGGGGTAACATCAGTAGGTGCAGCAGTGAGGGGGTAACATATCAGGAGATGCAGCAGTGAGGGGGTAACATAGGGAGGTGCAGCAGTGAGGGGGTAACATCAGTAGGTGCAGCAGTGAGGGGGTAACATATCAGGAGGTGCAGCAGTGAGGGGGTAACATATCAGTAGGTGCAGCAGTGAGGGGGTAACATAGGGAGGTGCAGCAGTGAGGGGGTAACACATCAGTAGGTGCAGCAGTGAGGGGGTAACATCAGTAGGTGCAGCAGTGAGGGGGTAACATAGGGAGGTGCAGCAGTGAGGGGGTAACATATCAGGAGGTGCAGCAGTGAGGGGGTAAAATATCAGGAGGTGCAGCAGTGAGGGGGTAACATATCAGTAGGTGCAGCAGTGAGAGGGTAACATAGGGAGGTGCAGCAGTGAGGGGGTAACATAGGGAGGTGCAGCAGTGAGGGGGTAACATATCAGGAGGTGCAGCAGTGAGGGGGTAACATATCAGGAGGTGCAGCAGTGAGGGGGTAACATATCAGGAGGTGCAGCAGTGAGGGGGTAACATAGGGAGGTGCAGCAGTGAGGGGGTAACATATCAGGAGGTGCAGCAGTGAGGGGGTAACATATCTGGAGGTGCAGCAGTGAGGGGGTAACATATCAGGAGGTGCAGCAGTGAGGGGGTAACATAGGGAGGTGCAGCAGTGAGGGGGTAACATATCAGGAGGTGCAGCAGTGAGGGGGTAACATATCTGGAGGTGCAGCAGTGAGGGGGTAACATATCAGGAGGTGCAGCAGTGAGGGGGTAACATCAGAAGGTGCAGCAGTGAGGGGGTAACATATCAGTAGGTGCAGCAGTGAGGGGGTAACATATCAGTAGGTACAGCAGTGAGGGGGTAACATATCAGGAGGTGCAGCAGTGAGGGGGTAACATATCGGGAGGTGCAGCAGTGAGGGGGTAACATATCAGGAGGTGCAGCAGTGAGGGGGTAACATATCGGGAGGTGCAGCAGTGAGGGGGGTAACATATCAGTAGGTACAGCAGTGAGGGGGTAACATATCGGGAGGTGCAGCAGTGAGGGGGTAACATATCAGGAGGTGCAGCAGTGAAGGGGTAACATATCAGGAGGTGCAGCAGTGAGGGTGTAACATAGGGAGGTGCAGCAGTGAGGGGGTAACATATCAGGAGGTGCAGCAGTGAGGGGGTAACATATCTGGAGGTGCAGCAGTGAGGGGGTAACATATCAGGAGGTGCAGCAGTGAGGGGGGTAACTATCAGAAGGTGCAGCAGTGAGGGGGTAACATATCAGTAGGTGCAGCAGTGAGGGGGTAACATATCAGTAGGTACAGCAGTGAGGGGGTAACATATCAGGAGGTGCAGCAGTGAGGGGGTAACATATCGGGAGGTGCAGCAGTGAGGGGGTAACATATCAGTAGGTGCAGCAGTGAGGGGGTAACATATCAGGAGGTGCAGCAGTGAGGGGGTAACATATCAGGAGGTGCAGCAGTGAGGGAGTAACATATCAGGAGGTGCAGCAGTGAGGGGGTAACATATCAGGAGGTGCAGCAGTGAGGGGGTAACATATCAGGAGGAGCAGCAGTGAGGGGGTAACATATCAGGAGGTGCAGCAGTGAGGAGTAACATATCAGGAGGTGCAGCAGTGAGGGGGTAACATATCAGGAGGTGCAGCAGTGAGGGGGTAACATATCAGTAGGTGCAGCAGTGAGGGGGTAACATATCAGGAGGTGCAGCAGTGAGGGGTAACATATCAGGAGGTGCAGCAGTGAGGGGGTAACATATCAGGAGGTGCAGCAGTGAGGGGGTAACATATCAGGAGGTGCAGCAGTGAGGGGGTAACATAGCGGGT